>NC_091751.1:54585955-54885955 GCF_043380555.1 Nothobranchius furzeri | reverse complement strand
AAGTTTTAGAGCTATCTTAGTTTATTTTGCACAACTTGTGAGGTATACATTTGCCCTGAGTAGGGAATGTATGCAGTCCTCACAGCATGTAGCTGCATGTAGCTAGCAGCTAACAAACGACTAAAAATAAACAAGAATCTTCACCGAAGGCTTGTTGTTCTCATCTGAAATCTTTATAAAATGTTTTATTACCATAGGTACAATGCACAGAAGAAGAAAAAATACATGACTAACTAATAAACACGTCTTAGTGTCACGCTTAGGGAGAAGGATTCAGCTGCTGTTGGAGACAAAATAAACATTGCACTTTTTCTGTTACTAATTTAGATAGAAGTAGTTGTCATTTTGCACAAAAAAGTCTTTAAAATGTAAGCATCGGAGATGTTAGTAAGCAAAAATGGAAGAGTTTAAGTATCTTGGGGTCTTGTTCACGAGTGAGGGAAAACTGGAGCGTGAGATCGATAGGTGGATTGGTGCTGCGTCTGCAGTGATGCGGGCGTTGTACCGGTCAGTCGGGGTGAAGGGAGAGCTGAGTCAGAAGGCAAAGCTCTCAATTTACCGGTTGATCTACGTTCCTACCCTCACCTATGGTCAGGAGCTTTGGGTAGTGACCGAAAGAACGAGATCGCTGATACAATCGGCCGAAATGAGTTTTCTCCGAAGAGTGGCTGGGCTCTCCCTTAGAGATAGGGTGAGAAGCTCTGTCATTCGGGAGGGGCTCGGAGTAGACCCGCTGCTCTTCCACATCGAGAGGAGCCAGTTGAGGTGGCTCGGGCATCTGGTCAGGATGCTTCCTGAACCCCTCCCTGGTGAGTTTTTCCGGGCACGTCCAACCAGGAGGAGGCCTAAAGGTAGGCCCAGGACACTGTGGAGGGACTATGTCTCTCACCTGGCCAGGGAATGCCTTGGGATTCCCCCGGAGGAGCTGGCCCAAGTGGCTGGGGAGAGGGAAGTCTGGGCCTCTCACCTTAGGCTACTGCCCCCCGTGACCCGACTCCGGATAAGCGGATGAAAATGGATGGATGGATGGATGAATGGATGGATGGATGGATGGATGGATGGATGGATGGATGGATGGATAGATGGATGGATGGATAGATGGATGGATGGATGGATGGACGGATGGTAAGCAAAAATTTTTTAGATTTTTTATGAGAGCACACATTGGTATCGCTTTATATCAATATCAGAATCGAAAAGAGTCAGACAATATCGGTATAAAAAATTAAATTAAAAAACAACATCGAGTGTCCGTAATATATGTGTGTATTTGAAATTCTTCCTACTTCACAGCAGCCAAAGATCTTGTGTTCTAACAACACAAACATTTCCCCACAAAGAACAAGGAGCATCAAGATTAGATGGAAACGCATAAAACAGAAACAAACACAATAAATATCCCAACTATTTCCAGAGTATGACGACAGAGAATGATCTAGTATGCACAAGGCTGGATCTACAAGGCCTACTGCTGGGCCTCACTAGAGTTTCTCTGTAAATACAGGTGTGCTGTTTCAACAAATGTAATCAGTCTTCAGACAGAGATCACGGTGTCCTCTCCCTAAAGCCAGTCTCATCCCAGGTTCTTACCGATACCATCGATTCTTTATCCACTATAAACCGTCGGAGTTCAGCACATAGAGTACTCAAGTGCATACACATTTATCACTGTATTTTATATTACAGTAATTGTTCTTTTTATATATGTTCATTTATATTTCCTCTAAGATTTCCTTTTACACCATCCCTTTTCTACCTATTTTTGGAAACACAGTCATTCATGAATCTTAAAGTTGTTTGAACGCTTGCTTGAGCTTTACTGTCCTTTCATCACCACATGAGTAGATTTGCCTCTTCTATAAATGAACTCTCCCCAGATGCCAAAGACAGACAAGGACGGGAACAATGAGAAATATGATGGAAAGTGCAGAGAGAAGACAAATAAGGGTGAAAAATGAGAAGAAGTGAGCGAAACACGGGAGGATGGGGGGGGGGGGGGGTATGAAGGAAAAAATATAATGATGGATGACTTGTGAAGAATGACAGGGAGGAGAGGAGGGGGTGAAACAGGAAGTTCAGAAAGAGGGAAATGAAGTGAAATGATTAGGATGAATACTGGAAGGGTTTGTGTGAAGTCATTATGTTTTCAAATTTTTCCGAAGTCATGCATTTCAATTATATTTCGAAGGTAATTCTGTGACTTGGATGATTTTTTTTATCATACACCACAATGTCTTATAAAGTCACAGATACAGTCATTTCCTCTCATGCAGAACTATAATTATCAGAAATAAAAGTATGAACAACTAATACCATAATTTTTTGAAAAAAATAAAAAATAAAAATAAAATAAAAATACAAAACTACAATGAATGAGTGGGCATGCCTGAAAATGCAAAAACCTGATTTTAGTCATCTTATTGAAGCCTATTTCTTCCCCAGCGTCATCCAGCCTGCTCATTTACCTGCATCCTGTTCTTTTCTAAACACTCCATCTATCTGTCACATGCCTCCAAGGATGAATGAGCTGTTCTCATGATCTGCCTCTCGCTGTGAAAACTCATAAACTCATGGAAGAGACGTCAAAGGAGAAAGAATAAGATTACACCTGTAATGGCCATGCGTTCAATTACTTTTGGTAAGGAAAACAAAACGTTTCATATTTTAAAAGAAACTTTTATTTATTTATTTTTGTGTGCAAATGTTCAGTATATTTTTGTGCATGCAAATAAGTAAGCTAAGCCCGAATCCCTTCAGGTGTAATTTGGTACCATTACAGATCTTTGTCCCGGCTGTCAGCACCTCCTTCCTTTGAAACAGTGGGAAGCCAAAGGCTTGGTGCAGTTCTCAGCCCCCTATGAGGAGTCCTGCATTATTTTCCCACTAACACTTCAGATTAACTACACATTCCTCCTGCATTCCTCAGTACTCCTCTGTACAGAGGGCACTTTATCACATTACTCCTACTGTTGTTTCCTCCAATTTGTGTTTAATGAGAAATACGTCAGGAAAAAAAAGTGGAAAGCATCAGCGCCAACAATGTTTAATTGCCAAACACAAGTGACTGTGTAAGTGCTAATTCTTACACACCACAGCATCTATAAGCTGATCTTTCTTTTTCAAGGGACGCACTTCTGAGTACAGCACGGCTTCAGTGCTGGTTTGTCTGAAGTATTCCTACTCACTCTCACAGATGAGAGTGAAGTTTCTATGCGGGAATTACATTTAGATGGATTGTTCACTCAGCACTCCCCTCCTTATGGTGTTATAAAGTGAACTGTAAAACAAATTTGGTCTATAAATCTGTCAACTGAGAAACAGCTTGCTTGGATTTCAAATAAATGTGTAATGCTGCTCTCAAAAGGAGAACAAGCTGCATGATGATGCTGATGGAAAACCCCTTTAGAGTGACTTACACCAGAAACAGGCCGAGGCAAGCATTTACCGACGCCACTATCAGTGTAAATGCATGTTTTATAATGCTGAATTCAATTTTTTCTGAAGTAGGAAGGAATTGTAATTAGGGAGGCTCCAATCTGACCATGTGATCAGAAACTGGGCTTGATCGTGAGATTTTTGAAGAATCGGGATCAGATGGAGATGATCAGTTTCAGCCAATTAATGCGTTCTCTGCCATTGATGACTAAAGTCGTCATTTTAGATCCAACCGTTCACTGCCAATGACGACTAAAGTCGTCATTTGCATTTTTTTACTGTTTGAGCATCGGAACGAGCCCCCACGCTCATAGGCGTCATTTTAACCGGGGACGCCGGGGACATGTCCCCGGCAAAATTTGTGATGGGCAGCTGTGTGCCCCCCACTTTCAAAAAAGCCTGCTGATGAGGATTTTTGTTTTACCAGCTCAGGTCTCATGGGGGGATTCAACACCCACACTTTTCCAGCTGTTTTGCTCACCTCCACACCAGTCTGGTTTCTTTACGTCGCACTCACTCTGTTTGCCTCATCTCCTTCTTCCCCTCCCTCTTCTGACAGCCGATGTCGGGTTTCCAGGAGAGCAGGAGAGGGAGGGACGGAAGAGCTCGACTGAATTCATAATTTTACATCTTGACATTAGCTATACAAAGTCTGAGTTTGATAAAGTGAAGAACAACCATTTGCAGAGGTTTATAACTGGGGACGGTGCCAGGTTTTCATTTTTGGGTGGGCCACGGTAATTTTGGACGGACCTTAATAAGCAGTGACTTAAGTGAAGCAGGCAGGTCGCGCCAGAAAATTTCGTTTAAAAAGACGTCATAAATGTTTTCCCCCATCATTTCAATTTCTAAAATATGAAGTAAAAACTCCCAATTTAATTTTCATTCATTTGTCATTAATATTTAGTCTACACCCGTGCGTTAAGTGGACCATCTTCCAGTAAAAGCAAAGCATCCAGTCCACCTCTCCAAATGCGTAAAATGTGCATCAGCCGCTAGTTAGACGCGCCGCGCGCACCATCAGCTACGTCAGCCCAGACAAGAGCAGAGCAAATAGAGAAAGAATAGAGGATAATTGTGTCTGGATGTGGATGGAGATTACATTTTACAGCAGCCTGATCATCATTTAAATACGTAACCCATCACCTGTCTTCTAGTCCACGCTATCAGCATTACTTTAATTGGTGTGTGTGTGTGTGTGTGTGTGTGTGTGTGTGTGTGTGTGTGTGTGTGTGTGTGTGTGTGTGTGTGTGTGTGTGTGTGTGTTCCAATTCAAACACTGGTCTAACCAACCAGACCAGCGTGTCCAGTAACATATTAATGTTACAATTAAACAGTTTCACTTCATGTAGGCTAGGAACGTTTCACCTGCCGTGGCCCGACCGCTTCTGCTCCACATAAACTTTGTGCGTGATCAAATGTCTCTACGCGTCATGCGTCTCCATATTAGAGACGGGAACAAGCGCTGTTCAGCCAAAGTTTCATAATTTCATAAAAAGAACATTTTCTAAGTGACACATCCCTCAGAGAGACCGGGTTTCCAGACCGCTTCAGTGGGAGGAAATCTTATCGCATGCACCGTGGTTCTGCGCTGCGCTGCGAACCCCAGATCTTCAGCCCACTGTCCACCGTGGGCGCTCCGAGCCCCGGTGAACACAGTGTCCAGTATAAAGCTCTGATGTTCTGATGGGAATCAAGTTACCTCTGCGATGTGCGTATTAAAATGTCAGCTCATCCATGCGCATCAGTGTGCGTCGGGGTAATTCTTTCAAAACAACCAACATCCTTGAGTTTATCTGTCAAAATAAACAGTCAAATGGAAATATCTGTAACCTGCCATTTAACTGTTTTGCCTTCTTGTGAAGATTGTTGCAAAGAGAAACAATTAAACTTGATTAACCGCAGAGCCACGTGTACTGAGCTGTACGTCGTGACTGTAAATAAGAGGAAACGATTTAATCAGATCCTTTTCTTTTCAACATGGTTTAATGTAAAGTTTCATTCAGTAAAAACTTTAGTTGCACCAATCTAACGAGACAGAGCCTGGATTTGTATTCTGAACAGTTTAAACATGTTTAAAACGGAGACATGCATGACGCGTCTAAAATTCACACCTGCTCCGCTATTACGGAAATTAAACTAACAAGATGAATAACATGAAATTATTTAAGGCACAGACAACATCCCCCACACTTTTGAAAAGCTTGCAACGCGCCCGGGCTTGTGTACGTCAAAGTTATCTTTCATAAGACGATAATCAATAAAACGATTTATATAAAGTGGATCCAGAAGTTGTAGCCCGTCTCTGCCTTCAATTTTTGGTATTTTTCACCCTGTTGGTAGTTTTACTGAGCAGGTGCCCCTTTAGTCATACGTTTTTTTTTTAAACGCTGCGAGCACAAGCGTGACCCGTCAACCCGGTCACACAGTAAGACCGGGTTGGAACTGTTCAGGTTTACACAGACAATCTTTACATTTAGAATTAGCAAACAGATGTTAAATTTATGCAGTAAAATATAAAGCATTTTATTTAAATATCCATTCATTATTTTACAAGCACAGAGAGCCGCATCAGATGGATGGAAGAGTCGCATGCGGCTCCAGAGCCGCGGTTGCCGACCCCTGTGCTAGCCTACTTTATTGTCCCCAGCAATTTTTAAACCCCACTCCAGTGTATGGTTATTGTCCCCAGCAATTCTGAAAACAAACTGACGCCCTTGCCCGCGCTGAGAGAACAAACATCTCGGCCCTGAAGCCGATCTTCATCCGCATACGTCACACGTCACATGATCAGGAAGCAAAACATCCATGCGTTAGTAGATCGTTTTGGGCCGTTCCTGTAAAAAAAGTGAGGCGCGAACCGGAAAAGCGTCTGCCGATCACAATTCGACAACAGATTATGAAAGAACGGATAACGCTCGAAACACGTGGATTCTTCCTGATGTAAGAGGCGAGTCTCCTCTTTGTTTTGGTTGTTTTGGTATCAACATCATCCTAGCGTGCAACATTCTGTGACTCTTAAAAAACTGTATAAACGGTGAGAAACGCTGGCAGCAAAGGCCGTTAGTCATCAGAAAAAGGCTGACAGTGAATGAGTTAAAACAAAATGTATGACTTTTTAAAAATCATGCTGAGATAGAGATTGTCAGACAGAATGGTGCCGTTTTATTTTCAACAAGTTCCTCTACATCAGGAGTGGGGAACCCTGGTCCTCGAGGGCCGGTATCCTGCATGTCTTTGCTCCAACACTTCTGAGTTGGTGGTTTATTCACCTGTCCTGCAGCCCATTAAGCACAGCAGAAGCCTGTTAATCACCTGCTGATTGAAATCAGGTGTGATGATGCAGGGCTGAAAAAAATATGCTGGATATAGCGGCCCTCGATGGACCAAGTTTCTCCACCCTTGCTCTACATCAATATTCTTAGTATCTTGAACAAAAACAACACCATAAGGTCACAATTTACGGCAGGCACCGGCCGCGGAAGCGCCGCGAAGTGCCGAGAAGCGAATCGCTCACGAAATTCGGCCGCTGCTTGCCGCTCCTCAGTTCAGATCAGACGCGCCCCAGTCGAGGCGCGCCTCGGCTCAGCTGTAGTTTTTCTTTTAAACACTTGGTGTCCACCATTTCCTCTCTGCCTTTTCTCAGCTCTTTTCCTCTACGTTTGAGTGTTTGTACGCGTGTGCGTGTGCGTGTGTGTGTGTGTGTGTGTGTGTGTGTGTGTGTGTGTGTGTGTGTGTGTGTGTGTGTGTGTGTGTGTGTGTGTGTGTGTGTGTGTGTGTGTGTGTGTGTGTGTGTGTGTGTGTGAACCTATGGTATGAGTTGTTTCTGCCAGTTGAATCTCTTGGAACCCGCTCCAATTCTGCAGCTGTATCCTAGCAGTTTCTTCCAAAATGGGTACGTAAATAACCATGTTTTTCGGGGGTCGTACAGCTCCTTGTGTTTCTCAACTTCCATAATTCATTTAAAGTCATCCATCCAACTGCTTGCCTCAGACTTTCTGCCTCTCTGTCCTGTTTGCTCTGGTGAAAAGACACCCAAAACCACACACCCCTTCACGTGGTCACACACGCACACAAGTTCGATGTGTGTGTATGTGTGTGCGTGTTCGTGTGGTTTTTCTGCGGTGTCTGATTACGAACACATTTGACTATTGCGGAATTTTATTTTGAAATGCTTTATTTTGTTAACTTTACCGGCCTGCCTCTTATGTCTACGTGACTTCCTGCCAGAACGATTCACCCACGGCTCGCGAAAAAAATAGAGCCAACGCCGAAATGATCGCTGCACGGCGTGGGTTGGAGCGCCGGCTCGCGCCGGCGCTTCGGCGATTCGCGGCGCTTCGGCGGCCCATGTGGTCTATAGAATAGCTTAACAAGGGCGCCGAATGAAGGCGGTCCCATTTTCGCGGCGCTTCGCGGCGCTTCCGCGGCCAGTGTGTCCCCGGCGTAATAAACCCTGTTCACAGCAGCGACTCGGACAAAAACATGGAGCCAGCATCAGAGAAGATAAGCTAATAAACAAAGAGAAATTGCAGACTGGCAGCAACATGTTGGGGTTTCTCAGTCTCCTGCACCTGAGCTGTCCGCAGTAGCCAACAGCTATTGTGCAGAGAAAGGTTAGCCTGCCTGCTCTGACGCCACATACCATCAAGGGAATGCATCTCACGCAATGCATCCATATGCTAATGGATCAAACAAATATGAGCAACAGCACCACTATTACATATGAATCTGTTTTTCTTTTACTTTTTATGCTTTGCTGAAAAGTATCAGATTGGGACTTGTCTGATTCTCTAAATCAAATGACTTCGACTCGCATCGGGAGGAAAAAAAAACGTGATCGGAACATCCCTAATTGTAATTCTATGCATGCCACTGTGTAATTTGGTTTGATAATCCTTGTATTATGAATTCTTCTTACTGTCTGAGTGGACATTATCAATATATTCCATCTGATAACTGAAGATTGTTCAAATTCAGTCAGTGATCCCTGATATGGATGTCAATACACTTTGCTGTAATTATTTTCATTGAGTCACAAGCACCAGGGAGCAGATCTAACCTTAGAGAATGAATGTGATTCCAAGATTTGCAAGACTGCAGAGGTTCAAAACACTGTTTTAATACAAGTGAAACTTGAAAAATTAGAATATTGTGCCAAAGTCAACTTTTTTCACTAAATGGAAACGTGGCCCGAACAAAATACAAATGTCCGGCGTTCCTTTATTTAAAATCCTTGTTTTACTGATTTGATGGAACATTATCACTGTCTGGAATTGAGAATATAGGGACTTCATTACAATTATAAAAAATAAAGGCTAGAAATATCTCACTGTGTATCAATTTCATTAAGTAGTTTTATGTTTTCAAGTAGAATTACTGAAATTAAAAAGACTTTTGCATAAAGTTAACATTTTTCGAGTTTCGTTAGTATGCTTGTTTGATTTTAGTCTCAAAGTTAGTAATTAAAGTAACACCAGAAGCTAAATTCAATGCTTTTAAAACATTTAAAGGAATAAAATATTAAACGATAAAAGTGACACCAGCAAAATTCTACATTTTATTTTCTTTTTTCTAGGGACATAAAAACGCAAAACAACAATGCTGGAGTCATATCAGCCAGTTTTAAAACAGGGTGTTAATATTTTTAGGGGTGAAGACAAACACAGCAACGTTTATGGATATGAAATAGTTTGGGCTAATATGCCCACTGCAGAAATCTGAAGCAAAAATTGTGTTTGTTCTCTCAAACAGTCAAGTCACCTCAGAAAGTTTTTGTGTCACTGCTGCAATTCAAAATCACTCTGCCGTGAGTAGAGCATGGCATTGTGTGCTCCATGCAGAAACTCTGGTATCTTTAAATTATTGATTTCCACTCTTTCATGGTCTGTGGCATTGGACAGCAACAGACACCTCTGCATCTGCAATCAAAGGCATTCAATAACACTCTTGGCTCCTTTCACCATCGTTTATGCATATCCAACAGGTCCAACAAGTGACTGAAATAGCATTTACACTCCAAGACGTATTCCAGTACAACAAGTACATATGGTGAATCCTAACAAACTAATACTTTATGTACACAAATTTAGTTTTTAAACTGACAGAGTTTCCAATGTAGAATAGCACCCATGGGAGGGGTGAAACAAACACCTAAGTGTTCATCCATCTCCAGGACATGAGAAAACAGGCTGCTTTGGCATGCCAAGCAGAGCAATTATGACAGGAAATACTGCTTGAGATGCAGACCGGGTTTGGACGTTTGTGACATCCATGCAAACAAACACATGTACACAACTCACTCTCAGCCTCTTCAATCACACCTCAAATTACACTAAAACCAACGGCGACCCTGCTGCTCTAATTGGAATGGGGGCTCATGCTTGAAGGGGCACATTTTTCTTTGGCTGGCCATTGTTACGCTGAGACAGTTCATCTGTTTTCCTAACAGCTCGACTTCCATGTTGACTAATGTTTAGGCCCCACCGCTGTGCCTTATTAAGGTACAATACATTCAAATGGAACTCTCAGTCTGAACTCTGAACTGTTTCCAGTCAATAACGTTAGCCTTTTGTGGACAAGAGCATGGCAGTGCATGAGCAGTGTGTTTGTTACGGACACTGCTTGACTGCATTAATCAAATGCAATCACACACTTTTAAATTGAGTGTTGGACTTTCTTGGGATGTCCACTGTGCTGAATGTTGCATTTGTCAGTGACATTAAATTAAACTAATAACAACACGTGCAAAACGAATGACATTCAGTAAAAATATCCTTGCAAAACTGTAAAGATAAAAACTATTACTGTTTTCAAAACAAGGACGCACACCTATAAGTTAGTCTAATTAAAGATTGATATTTCATAATTCCATGGAATCTCACAATTTATGGTTCATAAAAAAAGATGTAAACGACCCATTCTTTACAGTATGTCATGTCATGTCATGTTATGTCATGTCATGTTATGTTATGTCATGTTATGTTATGTTATGTTATGTTGTGGTATGTTATGTTATGTTATGGTATGGTACCTGCAGCGATGCCACCAATGAACCAGTCTGTTGTGGTGAAGCAGGAGCTTAGCCAGTGAGCTAAACTCTCAGTTTACTGGTTGATCCATGTCCCAATTCTCACCTGTGGTCAACAGCTTTGGGTATTAAGTGAAAGAACTCAGAGTAGAGCCGCTCCTCCTACACTTTGAGAGAAACCAGCTGAGAAGGTTACAACATTTGATCAGAAAGCCTCCTGAATATTTGGAAGTATTTGGGAGGTGTGATGCCAACAGGAGACCCCTGGGTGGACCAAGGGCACGCTGGAGGGACTTTAGCTGGTAGAGGTTGATGGACAGAGGACCGTTTGGGCGTCTCTGCTGGAGCTGCTACCGTTGTGACCCAGACTCATTTAAAGTGAGGGTCAAGGCATGGGTAGAGACATATTTCATCCACACTTCCTGTTATGAAAACACTTCTGAAAGAGGCGTCGCCTGGCAGACCGAGAGAGCGGCACTGAGGCAATGATAGACCGCACCCCCCTCATTCCCCTCAATCTGTTGCAGGAAATAGGATTAGAAGACATTTTCAGATTCAGCCTGCATGAAAAACTCAGAGTGATCGATCACTTTCCAAAATAAGTAATCAGAGTTTCTCAGTGAACCTGCTCTTTAAAACTGTTGACACAATATTCTGGGGGTTTCCTCTCAGCTGTTGAACAACTTTTTTAACTCTGTTTCTTGTGCAGATTCTTACTCTCCAAACTTCGAGAAGTTCTCCAACATGCCTCCAATCGATTGAGGAGAAATGAAGAAAAAACGTTTCCAGTTCCAAATCTTGTTTGTGAGTGGTTGAAAGTGATCCCAGCCAGCTGTGCTGTTCTCTGGCTGGTCGTGTGGAAGGTAACGGCTGCATCTAGTTCACTTTAATATAAAACACAATAAGTCAAGATTTTTGTATGATCTGAATATTATTACACAGCTGGATTACTTCCCATTTGATGTCGGTGATGCCGTTATGCAGTTGATGCAGAATGCTTTTTCCAAAAGCAACATTCAGTAGCGGGCAAGATGATATGAATGATGTGAAACTTTTCACATTTCTTGGATTGCTTTCTTTGTTGCATGCTGGTCTTAATGGTGTTTTATTTACCAGTAACAAAGCATTGGTGTTGTCCCACAACATCAGCTAAAAGATTAAAAAATGACTCATTTGCATGCTTGCAAGGATAACACCATGTTTGTTATTACAGAATGAAAGTCTCCTTTGATTTAGAAAGCGTAATGATTATAATACAAATTTTCCACTTGAGTAAGGTAACAGATTGACAACCAGCAGCAACAGTATGCTTGTTGTGAGAGCAGAGTGAACACTGAGGAGAGGGAAATGGATACAGATAACATTTGAGTGTCAAGAGAGAACTGTGGTTAACAGCATCCAAAATGACTCCTCACTCAGTTGTCTATCATTGAAAAGCTATTTTCAGTTTGTTCACCCCTCTTTTGGTCGCTTCATCCAGTTCAAGCTTGTCACTGAAACCTGACTGAAAAGAAGCGTAAGACAATATGGGGTCAGAGGGACTGGTTGCATCCAGATAATAGTAGAAGGTGGGAGGGTGCTGCACTGTTGCTGAAAGGACGTGGAGGAGACTTAAGAGTCGTGTGGATCTATGTGATATAACGTCTTTGTATATTAAAGGGATAACAATCCATCTCTCTTTTCTTCTTTGCACTCTTTCTGTCTGTGTCTTTGTGGATGTTTGGGTGTGCACATGCACACCACTGCAGAAGCGCTGATGTGGGCTATCGTTGAAAATAGCCCAGACAGACAGCTAAGCAGCTGTGACCTGAGCTCGTCTAAACTCTCAGTTAATCTTAACGACTGCTCTTCCTCTTGAAATGCATGCATATGTGTGTGTGTAAGGACATTTTATACGTAAAGCTGGTTTAAAAATAAAAGCAAAGGAAAGAACTAATGTTCACATGCACTATTTGGCTCCTGAGTTGTCTTCTTTTGCTTTGTTTAATTTTAAGACATCCATTAAAGTCATTGAATGATGACAACTGATAATTATTTTTGTGCTATGTTTTTTAAACTAGACAACTCCAAGGATCAACTGCATGATGCAAGCATTTAGACGGGCATGAATGTGATGAATGAGATCACTGCTGTGTGATGACTTGAATTCACTGTAGCATTGTGTGCTTTGGCTTTAGAAGAGTGCCATTATTTATGTGCTCCATATGGCTGAAATGAAGGATGGTGGTGAGACCTAGAGGGCAAAACACAGTCTCTTTGTAATAGCAGCCACCACCTACAATTTCTTTTCAAGCTGTTAAATTCAATGGTAACAAATTTACATTGCATGTTGAAATATTATTTAACTATTCCTTTGTAAATAAAACCTTGAAATTATGTGGTCAGAAAACCTTTTTTTCTTGTTGATTCAGTCAAATTTTTTGTCACATTTAAAAAAAGACAATATTTTTCTAACTAGAGATTTTTGGTTAATAATCCAAAGCACACATAGAATGTTGAAGAAAGTGCACTTTGATGCTTAAATATGACTATGTTCTAGTAAATTGCAAAATCACGTAAACTAAGCTATTCTTGGCAACAGAAGTCTCCTGGAAAAGTTCATTAATAACTTGTGAAAATGATTTCATTAAACAAAGCTGCGTAAACATCAGCAATCAAGTAAAAAATCTCGTATTACATCTTCTCTAGATTTGTTGATTCCTGTAGGCACCAAACTTTTTTACTTAGGAGACGTGAAGTAAACGTATGTAATATATGCAGGCATAATATCTATTCCTCTTCTGTCTTGCTTTAACAAAGAATTCGTCAGAAATTAACCACATTTCTGAAACAAAACTAATTGTTTATTTTTGTGGTGAATATATATATATATATATATATATATATATATATATGCACAATGAAAAGGGGTGCTAACAGAAAGAGCAATTCCATCTTGCCTTTCCCCTTCCATAAACAGTTGTGACCTCAGTGTCTTGAATAACTACAGAAGCAATCACTTTGAGACATCTGTTGCACATATTTTGCATCATGCATGCTGACTTTGCACTTGTATGTGCTTTGAGAATGGTTAGTAGTGATTTAGGACAATCTGACTTCATGCACTTACATTTCAGAAGAGGCCAAGAGATCCTTAACTATTCAGATTGGTGTCCAATTAAAAATACCCCTTTCTTTGTTTCTAAGCCATCCGGGTCTGTTGCACTTCCACGTGTCCTCCTGCCATCCTTGATGTGAACACAAACTGACATGTTTAACAAAATGTTTCCTTCATGCAGTGACTTTGTCTTGAGGTAACCATCAGCTTACCGTGCATTCAACTTTCTCACAGATGTACTTGTATTAATAATGTATCCACAATAGGTACTGTGGTAACATTTTACAATAAGGGTTCTTTACTAATGTTACTTGTGCATTATTAATCTTTACTAATCTCTAAAAAGTATTAATAACTGCTTAGTATTAATGTTAAGCACCACATTACTAAGCAGCCCCTTTCAGGCCCTCTGTCCTAACCTTAGGAACACTTATTAGTTAACAATATTGGGAACATTGATGTAAGGATACTTTGTTTATTAATGCTTAATAATGCACTAAGTAACACTAATAAAGGGACTCTTATTGTAAAGAGTTACCAAAATTCTAAATAAAATTGAGTTCCACACAAGCCCCCACAATGCGGCACAAAAATTGAGGCAAATCCGGAAGTACCAACAATTGCAGTTCCACCCTCATCCGCTAGGGGCTGGTGTCAGAAGCAAGCAAATCCTCATCGACTCCCATGTTAAAAATACCATTTTCACAGCAGAAATAAACATGTTTACAGCCTGGTACCAGAACATGTTTTTTGTTTAAATGATCTAGTTGACACTCATGACAACTCTGAGGGGGGTGAATTTTTTTCTCACTCTTCTGTTTAAGTGTATTAAAAGCCTAAAATTCTGTATAATTAATGAGCATCAGACCCACGTGACCGCCGCCTCAGACCCACGTGACCACAGAGCTAGCTCCGTGGAAAGGCCTCAGTCTGAGCCTCGATCTGGCTTGGAAACTGTTCCGGGATTTTGAGTCTCTGTGTTTGTGTATTCTTTTTTGGATAGTTTTTGTGCAATTGTTGGACAAAATGACTTGCTGTGGCATTAATTGCACTAATAGAGCGTCCAAGGAGTCTCCACTTCATTTTTTTCGGTAAATAAAATTATATTTATTTATTTTAGGTCACTGCCGAGCTGAGCTTAGATTTTAACATGTACTGTTTAACCATGAAATTTAAATGTAATAGGGTAAACCCCAGTGCATTTAACATAATGTTGCACTTTAGAAAATGGGTTGTAATATAACATGTTGGTGGAGCTGGGTTGGTGGAACTGATGTTTTCCACCCGTTCTCCCCTCCCCGCAGCTCGGCACATCTCTTTCTGATCGCGGCTTCTGTCTGCTGCGCGGGCTGCCGCCTTTCGTCAGCTTTCGGGAGACCTTTGTGTTCCACCCGGTTTTACCCAGCGGTCAGCCCAGCGTATCTCTGACTCAGAAGCTCTGGTGTTGTGCACAGTTAACTCCGGTTGTAGCTAGGTTGCTACCTCCGTTAGCTTGGCTCCACCTCCGCGTTAGCTTTGAGTTAGCTTCAGGTTCGCTTGTAGCTAGTTCGACCGGGTGTCGTCAGTTGATCCCAGCCTTACAGCCCCACCCTCAGCTCCATCTCTCTTCCCTTTTGTGGAATTGTCTGGGCTTGACGGAACCTGTGACACGGTCAAAATGGCGGTGGTGGCCACCTCCCATTTTAGCCCAAAAACTTATCATTGGAGCCTATGGAAACCCATTGCCCAATATTTATATGTCGATGTTTCCACATTGCTTCTTTAGGAACACACATTACTGTCCTTCACTCAGTGTGAGGGCCGTCATTCACTTCCATTCATTTTAGTGATTTTGTCTAGCCCTAACCCTACCCATAACCAGTCTATTTCTAACCTTAACCTTAACTAAAGCTTAATTCACACCATACCTCTAAAACTAACCAGTAGAGCTCCGTAACACTGGACCAAAGTGAGGACATTTTGTCTGGTCCTCATTTCGGTATAGTGTTACAGAGCTCTACATATGTCTTTCTATCTTAGTGAAGAACATCCACTGACTACCATTATTTTTGTGACTGCATTATGCCTAACCCTAATCAATGCTGACCTATTCCTAACCTCAACCAAATTCACTCCATACCTCTAAAACAAATTAGTTAGCTTTTAAAAATGTGAGGACCACAAAAATGTCCTCACTCTGTTGGTTAACACCTCTTAGTGGTCCTCATTAGGTAGTAAGCAATAGAACACACACGCACGCACGCATGCACACACACACACACACACGCACGCATGCACACACACACACACACACACACACACACACACACACACACACACACACACACACACACACACACACACACACACACACACAATAATAATCCTCACAAATGTGTTGAGGAATTTTTCATCATTCACATTCAGTAAAAACATTTTTAAGCAAGGCTGTTTGTTTGGGATTAATGTACTATTGGAGTTCAGCTACACTGTATCATAATGACACAAATAGGAACAAAATGAGACACAAGACAAAGGGCAAAGGGTTTAAATTATGTACATTTATACACATGTTGTACGTGCAGAGGTACAGGACTGTAGGTGATAACTGAGTCTGGAACAAAAGGATGAAACAGCTCAGGTTGCTGACTACAAAACTGAACTTTCAACTTTTAAACCCTTTCATACTCATGACTGTTTATTTTCATATGATTGAAATTTAACTGCAAAGCTGGTGTACTTGTATGTGTATACATAAATATTCAACTAGACAATGTTTTTGCATAGTTGTACATGGATTAGTTACATGGTATGTGGTATTTGTGTCATTTTTTAATGTATCAGATAATCATTATCCATGTTCAGGCAGGCATTTTTGAGCTAATACAATTCCTTGCAAGATTTTTATCTGCACAACAAAAGAAAAAGCGGTGTTCTATGAGACATAAAGCTAAACAGTTTTGTTGTTATTGCTGTTCTGTTTTGTTTTTGATAATTTTTTCCCTCTCAATCCATGCAGGAATAATAAATCTGTTTGAATTCTGACAAAAAAAAAAACGTTACTGAATTAGAACAAAACAACATGTGTTCCACTGAACTGGATCAATAATTGTACTGAAAAGGACTTATTTAGAGTTAACGTTGTGCCATCCATCCATTTTCTGAACCCGCTTGTCCATGTAGGGTCGCGGGGGGGTGGGGGTGGGGCGCTGGTGCCTATCTCCAGCGGCCAATGGGCAATCGGGCAGGGTACACCCTGGACAGTGAGCCAGTCCATCGCAGGGCAACACAGAGACACACAGGACAAACAATCATGCACACACACATTCACACCTAAGGACAATTTAGACAGACCAATTAACCTAACAGTCATGTTTTTGGACTGTGGGAGGAAGCCGGAGTACCCGGAGAGAACCCACGCATGCACAGGGAGAACACGCAAACTCCATGCAGAAAGATCCCAGGCTGGGAAGCGAACCCAGGACCTTCTTGCTGCAAGGCAACAGCTCTAACCACTGTGCCACTGTGCAGCCCGAGTTAATGTAGTTTATCTTTTTAATTCAATACCAACCACTAAAAAAGAACCTGTAACCTAACATGTGAAAGTCAGTTAACAAGATCTGTAACAATTTCTGTAACTTTGCAGTTTTTACGTGCAATTATGTGCAATTCCACAAGCAAACACCCAAAACAAGATGCACAAAAAAGGAAAATAAAAACATTTTTAAATCGACAATTTACAAATCTGTTCAAATATCCCCAAACTGTCTTTTCAAACATTGGCTTAAAGTGGAAAAATATGCATTTTCTGTCTTTATTTTTAACAATAAAACAGTTTTGTTTGTCTCATTTGTAGTGCAGGACTGACAAGCATTGCCCGTTCACTGCCAAATAAGACAGTAATTCATTCAGCTCATCAGTTTTAAGTAATTTTTTCCAGATGTAGATATCATACATTCAACCAAATCTTCGTACCTATATACATTTACAGTATACACACCTAGTTTATCTGCACAATATGTTCAAACTTACAAGTGAGCCTATGCGGTGCCTGTGAACTCATTACAGTCTAATCTCTGCAAGGTACACAGTCATTAGAGTATATCAAATCTGCTGTTCTGGGGAGGACATCTGGGATTAATCTATCAGATTATCATGCATGCTTTAATCCCCAAAAAGAAATGGGTATAACATTTTATTTATTTATTTTTTTACTTGGTTGGCACAGATGTAGTGTGATGAAGAGGTTTGCTGAGTAAAAAAATACAACAAAACACAATAAAATACAGTTGGTATATGTCAAATGTATTATTTTTAAATGTTCTTAAGAACAATGCAGCCCCATTCGGAACCACAAAGGTCGGGTTTGTGCAAATGAAGCATGAGTTGTACAGCTCCGTTCTACACACAGCTCAAGCTCCAGACAGCATTGCGGAAAAATCAAGTCCTAATCTTTGCAAATACTCACAGCAATGATGCTGAAGGACAAGCTTCTTGCAGCACGTCATCCATGCAGGCCCCTGTTGTCCTGCATTCTATTTCTGCTTCCTTCACTGATTTTCATCCATTCAGAGCGAAGATGGATGTAAGAAACATATTTGTGATATGTTTTTAATATGAGTGCCATTTGAGTTCATTAAAGGGTGGGGGTGAGCACTGGCAGTGTTGTCATCCAAATAGTATCAACTGCAAGCTAAGTCCAGTTACAAGTAAAACAAAGTGTCCAGGTTGTATCCAGCTGGCAAGGGACGAGGTCCCTATCACCTTCACTGACGGAGGCCCCGAGGGGTTTTCCCGTGTGTAGCCACCGCCAGGTTGTCTTCCTAACGACTTCCGCCCAGTCACTTCTTTTTTATGAGCTATAAGACAAAAACAGAAACCAGGTGAGAAAAGCAAAAGTAAATTCTAGGAAGCTTATCATCATCCAATCATTGTTGGAATCCCTTAATCCTGAAGGGTTTTGTAAACAATTTGAATGAATAATTCACGTTTGCAACAGTTCATCCTAAAGTGAGTTCACACGTTCAACAGCGGAACTGCAGTTGTTGGGAGTTGGAAGCACATCATTTACTTTGAAGCGTGCTTTAAAGATTCTGACGAATGCATTTAAGCCATCACACATTAGACCTGTTCGGTTGCCCCGTCTCTCAGGAACTGAATCGTTTATATTCATAAGCACATCATTAAGCCCCCCTGGGTTCCGCTTTACCTTGAACAAACACTTAAAATCACAAAAACAGACATTTTTTCCTGCTGACATGTGTGAAATATCAACTCTCCCACACATTCACCCTCACACATCAGTGTCATTATATGACTTTTGATTTATTTTCTCATTTTCTCCCATAATGACCGTGTGGAAAGAGATTCCTTCCACTCATAGCCCATCCTTCTTTCCTTTCCTTCACGCAGATTCCTGCTTGACCCAACCTAGTTCAGCCAAGTGCATGGGCGAATGGGAGAAGGAATAACACACTCGCACAGCGGGATCAAACACACCCTCAAGCACATGCTGAAATCCACCTGAAATACCAACAACACACATTACAAAATGGCTCAGCAGGAGGCATTCTTGCTAGCCTTGTGTGCGAGTCTGAAAAGGAACTGGATCAGTACAAATAAATGGAAATGATCACACCCGTGGTTAAAGATGGAACAAGATGGCGTGTCTCTTGTTAAGAGTTAAAAGTGTCTCATTAGGTAAACTTAAAGTCTTATTTTTTAACGACTTAGTTGTGATAAACCTTAACTCTACTTATTTTAGGCCAAATACATTTTTACTGGCTGAATCTCATTTTCTTATATTTATTTAAGCAATTATCCCTTTTTTCCTCAGAAGATTTCTAAAACACACGTTCTTTTATGAAGCGGAGAACAAACACCAACCCTACCCTGACTACGCTGTGGGGTTTCTAGGCATGCATATGTGAACAGGGCAAGGTGGGGCTCCACAGAAAGACATGTTTTCTCTGCTAATGGTTTATGTTGCTACGAGAGCACAGCACACAGCAACAGTACTTATCCCAAACCAGTTTACTGTTATTAGCATAATGGAAATAGGATATATCTGATCAGAAATGAAATACTAATAACAGAATGTGAACGCCGACAAGTCAAAACTGATGTTGAAACTTCAGCAGCTAATTAGCTGAGCGTTTCCTTGCCAATACCACCAGTTACGACTCAGAGAGCAGCACTGCCAGCTAGTAAAATGCTCCTTTCATTTTGTATTATTTAGCTTCTAAACTAATTCTCCCACTCAGAATGGGAACAATAATGTAGAGACACATATAAAGGTGATCCTCTAGGGCAGCGATAGAGTAGAATATAATATGTACATTATTATTATTAAACTGAAAAGTAAAATAAAAGTTGTTCTGCTTTCTTTTGTGTCTGTTGATGATTGCCTGCCTCAGTTTTGGTGTCTTTAATCTTTTACTCTTACCTGCCCTGTGACCATTTATCTACCCAGCTGAATAAACACCTCTCTCTCATAAAAACACACTCCTTAGTTTCCTCTGATGGTTGCCATTGGCTTCTGTTGATTCAATTTGCCTGTGTTCTTCTTGTACTCCAGCCGTGTTTGTTAGTTTTGTTTTGCTGCCATGTCAGCTTTGAACTAATCAGTTAATTCAATTTAGTAAAGTTCACAAAAGGAAGAGGGAAAAAAATCAAGCAAGCCTTAAAAACAAAGATGGAAGGAAAAAAATCTATTGGCCTTTTAAACAGATAGTTCTCCTCTTAGTGTTGTGTAGTCTGTTTCCATGTTGTTCAGAGTTAGATACGAAAGAGACATATTTTGTAACCAGCCCAGTCATTTTCCTTAACCAGCCCAGTGCCTAATGTAATGAGTACCCACCTTGAGACTGTTTGGGTCGTGCCAAACACTTAAAAAAATATGACCCAAAGCCTCCCTGCTTGACACTTGGCATTAAGGGGTTGGATTGAGGGGTTAAACCACTAAATGGTTCCTGAGCGCGGCTGTGTCTGCAGCTCACCGCTCCCCCAGGGGATGGGTCAAATGCAGAGAACTGATTTAACAAATATCAGTGAGTGTGCGGGGCTTGACTTTAACTGGAAAGTGCTTTGTTAGTTTTAGCTTAGCATAAACACTGTAAGTGAACGGTAACGGCTAGCATTTCGTGTGAGAAATACATTAAAATGACTCAATAATGGTCTTAAATTTCCCAGGTGACCTCAATAATCACATCAACTACAAATGAAAATAATAAGTAACACAAAGGCGTTAGTGACAATTTAATCTTGAGACTACATTACGACAAAGCACCAGTGAAAGGACATGATGCATCGGCCCCAAAAGACACTGACTTGATCTGCTGAGTACTACCGGGTATAAGCTTAGTAGCCACACATTTGTGTTTACAGAAGTAGCTGTCTATTTGAATTTGAACGGTTGAAAGACTAGCTTTTACCATTCACTTACATTGTTTACGCTAAGCTAAAGCTAACAGAATCCTGCCAGATTAGGAGAATGACTGGTTTCAAAATGCTTGTTCCCACCTAACCATCTAACTCTGGGGAATATGGCAACAGAGTAAATTTCACTAAGGTATGGAAACGGGCGTAGATGTCTCATCATTCATGTAAATCAGCGGTACTCATTCCTGGTTCTGGAGAGCTGGTATCCAGCATGTTCAGTTTTCATCCATCCATCCATTTTCAACCGCTTATCCGGAGTTGGGTCACAGGAGCAGCAGCCGAAGCCGAGAGGCCCAGACTTCCCTCTCCCCAGCTACTTGGGCCAGCTCCTCTGGGGGAATCCCAAGATGTTCCCTGGCTGGCCGAGAGACATTGTCCCTCCAGTGTGTCTTGGGTTTTCCCTTGGGTCTCCTCCTATTTGGATATGCCTTAAAAACCTCACCAGGAGGCATCCTGACCAGCAACACCTCAACTGGCTCCTCTTGACATGGAAGAGAAGCGGGTCTACTCCTAGCCCCTCCCTGATGATCAAACTTCTCACCCTATCTCCAAGGGAGAGCCCAGCCATGATGTGGAGAATACTCACTTCAGCCACTTGAATCCACAATCTTTTGGTCACTACCCAAAGCTTGTGACCATAGGTGAGGGTAGGAACAAAGATCAACTGGTAAATCGAGAGCTTTGCTCTCTTCATCGCGACAGATCGGTACAAAACCCCTCATCACTGCAGACGCGGCACCAATCCACCTATCGATCTCATGCACCATTTTTCTCTCACTCGAGATACTTAAACTCTTCTCCTTGAGGCAGGACCTCTTCCCTGACCTGTTTTAGTCTGAACTCTGCTTAAACACATCTGATTTCAATCAGCAGGTGATTATCGGGTTTATGAAGAGCTTGATGAGCTGCTGTACTGATGAATCAAGCACTGAATTAGGTGTGTTGGAATAGAGAAACTAGGAATGCATGCTGGACACCGGCTCTCCAGGATCAGAAGTGAGTACCACTGATGTAAATATAAAGTCAATAATTTTAGGAAAGTTTAAGGCTGTACAGTATTACACTGATAGGCTTTTCCATGGTAAAACAAATGTGATACAGAAACCAATAATATGAATGTATTTACAGGAACTATGTAGAAAAACTTCACAAATCTGCAGGACAATACTGCCATCAGATTTCACTGGTAACATTGTTTTCTTTAAACATAAAATAAAATGTATGCAGATGAAGGATTTTTACATTTATTCAGTATCTTCTATGGCACAAACAGTTGCAGGACCTTGTTGACCTTTGTGTTGGATATGTGTGTGAGAACCGGTTCATAGTGTCCTGTGCCACTAATGTGTCTCCAGATGGGTTGTGTGTGTGTGTGTGTGTGTGTGTGTGTGTGTGTGTGTGTGTGTGTGTGTGTGTGTGTGTGTGTGTGTGTGTGTGTGTGTGTGTGTGTGTGTGTGTTTAGAGAAACAATTTCCCATTGGCCAAAGAAGAACAACAGCTGCATCTAACAAGCCTGGCTTTTAGACCAGGGGTAGACTGCAGGTTCAGATAGCCAGTGAAAATAGATGGATAAGGACACATGAAACAGGGTTAGAAATATGGTGAGGAGAATGTCAAAGATATTGATCATAGTGTCTTTAATAAATACGATAAAAAAAAAAGAAATTCCATTTGGCAGGAATGTTTTTACTCAGTTTTCTTTTGTTTTCTAGCTCCCGCCCAACGCTGCCAAACAAACAAATTCCACAAAGGGAAGATGCACACTGATGTCACACAAGTTGCTGTCTTACGCTGATAAGATTGTATCACTCCCTTATTTCCCAGAACATCAAGAGCCAGAAGGCAGACATCATGGATGCATTAAGACAAGCGGACATGCATATTTTACACACTCATGTGGAAGATGCAGTAAAGTTCTAACAGGGCATTGAGTCTATGAAGACACATGACTGTCGGGTTATTACTGGAACACCCAGGTCCACATATAGCACAGGTTTTACTTACATGTGTGTTTGTTAGAGTGTCTGCTTGTGCACACACACATATCCAGACTGAAACTTAGCTCCGTAGCTGTCATCCAAAATGGAAATGTGCTACTGTACACTGGGGCTCAGCATATTGTCACACTACTTAATGTCAAGTTGACAAAGCAGCTTCCAGACTGAACACAGACCATAATACTGATAAGCAAAATAGGAACACTGTGGTGTTTATTTATAATCCATGGGACTGGGTTTGATTTTCCCAGTATTGAATTTTTTTTTCCATTTGTGTTAGTCACATTCTCTTGAGCACTGCATACTATACTTTGATATATTTATTTTCTTTGTCTGCTTCTGTGCATTAACAGTCAGAAAGTAATGGTTACATTGATAGCATTTGAAGATGTGGATGTGTTCTAAAGGTCAGCTTTTGCTTTTTTTTCTCACTTTGCTTACAAAACTGCTTTGACCTTGCATCTCCTCTCCTTGTTAAGTGGTTGATGGGAGGCGGATGTAGGACTTGGGAGCTGTAAAGCAACTCATGAGTCTGGCTTTTCACAAGGCCACTGGACTTACCTCTACTCTTTCGATAATGCTGTCACATCTGACAGTCTTTACTCTAAATGCAGACACAAGATTGCAAGTTTGCATAGAAATGACAGATGTATGCACCATGCATGGGAGTGATTAGTGAGCAATTCTGCATTTGTGTGCTCTTTTAGAGCCAACTAAAGACCTTTATGTTGTTTTCAGCAACAAAGATGGCAAACAGCTTGATCAAATATTTTATGATTGTACAGATCAATTCCTATTTGTTGGAGAAACTGGCATAAACTATGTAAAAACTCACCATATTAATACGTTACAGTGTTGAGTTAAATATTTTAAATGCTAGTTTCCATCATTAAAAACTGATTTTTGAGCAATTAGAAAGAAAGAAAGAAAGAAAGAAAGAAAGAAAGAAAGAAAGAAAGAAAGAAAGAAAGAAAGAAAGAAAGAAAGAAAGAAAGAAAGAAAGAAAGAAAGAAAGAAAGAAAGAAAGAAAGAAAGAAAGAAAAATAACCCACACTTGTATAGCGCCTCTCAGAGTAAGGACTCCAAAGCGCTTTACTCTACAGTGTATCATTCATCCATTCACACACTGATGGTGATGAGCTAGGTGTGGGCACAGCTGCGCTGGGGTGGCTGCCGAGCACAGGCGCCACCAGTCCCTCAGACCACCGCCAGCAGGCAAGGTGGTATAAGTGTCAAGTGACAAGGACACAACAGCAGAATTCTCTGTCCAGAGCCGGGACCGAACCTGCAACCTTCCGATTACCGGAAAACCCGCTCAACCCGTTGAGCTACTGCTGCCCCAAGAAAGAAAGAAAGAAAGAAAGAAAGAAAGAAAGAAAGAAAGAAAGAAAGAAAGAAAGAAAGAAAGAAAGAAAGAAAGAAAGAAAGAAAGAATATTTTATTTAGCGCCTCTCAAGATAAAAATCACAAGGCACTTCAGAAAAACAAAAAAATAATTAAAGTTTACAAAATATTAAAAAATGTGTTTAAAATAAGACAAAATAAAAATTGTGATTAAAAAATGTAAGAAAAGGGAGAGAGAAAATGAATAGGAAAGAGGGTGGTAATGAAGGTCACGTAAAAGTCAGCCTGAACAGGTAGTTTTCTATTTTAAAGGAGATCACTGAGTCCACTGATCTCAGGCTCAGGGGTAGAGCTCTCCAGGGTCTGGGGGCCACAGCAGCCCGGTGCGGTGCACAACCAGTAGGCTTTGGTCACTGGACCTCAGGGACCTGCTGGGGCTGTAGGGACTAAGAAGATCACCAATGTATGGTGGTGCTTGTCCATGTAAGGCCCTAAAGACCAGGGGCCTCATTTATAAAGCTTGCTTACGCACTAAACGGGGTTGGAAAACTGCATAAGCAACTTTGCATGCAAACTTTGGAATTTATACAAGAAAACAGCGGAAAAATGTTTGCAACTTTAAGTTGACTAAGGACCTGGATTACGCTAATTTTGGACATGGAGAGCACCCGCAGTGCTGCTGCTGAGAAGGGCACAATTATGAATTCCAGCAGCATTATCACTTGTACCGCTTCGTGCGCACACAGAACAAAACTCCCCCACCCCCAACGCGCACACACACACACACACAAACACACACAGCCTAAAGCGCAGAATAAGGAATGCAGAATATCAGCAGGGGGGCAGAATGACACAGAATGTCATGCATCTGTGAGCGTCCTGTCACTGTGACCCGATTGATCATGTGCCTTACTTGGTTAGGGGAGGTGTTCGTTTGGCAGACTGGTTAGCCTGTGTGACTCTCACTTGGGAGTCTGGGAATCGAATCCCAATCAGACCATTCTTTTTTAATATCAGAAACAGATCTCTCTGAAGAACTCAGCATTGACGGCTTCGGCAACGTTATGCCACTCCGTGGATTTTCTCTTATTTGTTTTGCAAAAGCACTTCCTTTCATGTCTCCACCTCACCCACAAGTACCTCAATTTCTGCTTCTGTGAAATTGTGCTTCCTTGATCTGCGGAGGCCAACATTAGTGGTGGAATGCTGCCATGAGTCGGCTTATGTATATGCATGAGATCCACAAGGCACTTTGCATTGACCATTTATGGCAGAAAGTGGGCGTGTTGAGGGCGGGATGTGATCCAGAAACGCCTGTGAACCTTTCTAGGTAGTTTGTGATTCGTGGAGATTGTGTGAAGCTGTGCGTGCTCCATGTTTTATAGGTCACAAACTTACTTGGTGTAAGTATTTTTTTTTTTTTGCTGAGCATAAGTACGGTTTTAGTGAGGATTCTACGAAATGTTTTATAAATGAGACACCAGAACCAGGATCTTGAAATGAACCCTGAAGTTGACTGGCAGCCAGTGAAGCTGGAGGAGAAGCGGGGTGATGTGGGTGTGTTTGGAGGACTTGGTCAGAAGCCGAGCACAGGCGTTCTGAACCTCCTGTAGACGATTCAGGGAGGTTCTGCTCAGACACGTGAAAAGAATTTCAGTAGTCTAAGCGTGAGGAGATGAAGGTGTGGATAACTGTCTCAAGTTCAGAGCGAGACAGAATGGGACTCAGCTTAGCAAAGTTCCTGAGATGGAAGAAGGAAGAGTGAACAAGAGAACTGACGTGAGAATCCAGGGTGAGAGCTGGGTCAAAGGTCACGCCAAGATTCCTGACAGAGGGTTTGGTGTGAGAAGCAAGCTGACCAAGAGAGTCTCTGACTTTGGAACCAGCTTGTCTGGGGCACAGATGAGGAGAAACGTCTGCCGGGGTTTTTTTTACCTAGCGTTTCTACTTTTGAGAAAAAAATAACAGAGCTAAACAAAATGTGTAAACAAAGATTATCACGAATAAAGTTTGTTGGAATTAGGCAAATTTTTTTACAGATGAATATTCATCTTTAGAACTTGGTGAATATCAAAATAGTACAACGAGGTTTGGAAGGTTTAAACAAATAAAAAAAAACTAGTACAAATTGTATCACTGCCAAATGGAACAATATTATTCTGTGAAATGTATGAAGAGAATCATCTTGGTTTAACAGCTATAGATGTGTTTGTTCAGGTAAGTAATGTGTGAAGGATTTTCAACGGGTTTGATCCAGAAATTTACAAAGTTAACACTACCTGTAGGCCACACCTATACCCTTACACAATTTTTGACTGCATACCATGCTAACACACTATGGGTGATCTATTTACGCCTTCTATTCAGTAAATTCATCATCGTTTCTTCAGATTTAAGTGGTTGGCAAACAGTCCTTCTGCAATCAGACCTTCTTTCAAAAAGGAAAGACTGATGATCTGTTGGAGAATATTTGTGATGTTTCAATCATCACTGTTTACATAAGGACAACAAAGGAACGATAAAGTTGAGTGGCTCACCGTGTGGCAAGGCCTTGTTGTTGCTGTCTCACGTGAACTTTTACTTTTCTAAGCACTCACACTGTTTATTTTGGATTGTGTCTTCTAAAAAAAGAGTGAGAACAAACATATATAGGAAATAAAATGCTGTTCACTAGGCATCATTTAAGTAAAACAGATTTTTTTTCTGTCTAGGTTACCCCAGAAATGTACTTGCACAGAAAAATATCTATATGGTAAAATGGATATAAAGTACCTGTTGGGTAATTCATGGAGCTAAAAAGCTCAAAATTCTAGGGCACCGATGAGATCTCCACATCTTAGCCCAGGGCTATCCTAGCAACCAGCTTTCACAGCATGGCAACTCCTGAGCATGGGTCATTCCAAAGGCATCTGTGCAGACTATTGAACTTCTTATCCAGATTTACACCCTTTAAACTAACAAAAACACAAAACAGAGCTAACTGGTAAAAGAGGCCCTGGGAGGACAGAGACCTCCTTGTGACAGATTCTCAGGATGAAGTGAAAAAATGTCTCAGTGTGCTGAAGTTACAGTCCCAGAACAGATTTTTAGTCTCACATACAGATGTGCACACAAACACGCATCAGCACCCAGTCCATGGCATACTAGGAACAACCACTACACCTGTGTTCTCTCAAACACCTCATGCCTCATTGCACTGACAGGTGTCAGGTTGTCCTTGTAGACAGACAACCGTGAAGGATGCTGAAATAAAATCACGTTTATATTCTTTTGCTCTCTCTTTCACTAACAACAAATGTGTGAACTCACTTCTCTAACATCTGTCGTAGTCAAGAGGAGGTGTATTTAAGGTACAATTTAAGAAGTCGGGGTGACACATTTTAGACCCCCTTCTGAAATAAGCCGAAAGATTAAAGGTGAGCGTTTCTCTTACCTTAATTCTATGCGTATAACATTTTTCAGCTGAATGAATGTGCTAATTTAGATTTCTCAGTAAGCTGCTCAATTTAGTTTGACTTCACTGCCACAGAAACCTGAATTAGAACATCTAAATAGAATGAAATTACATTTTTGGATTCCATTTAAAATGCTTACTCTTAAATAGTCATGTTTCTCTCAAAGCTTTAATATGCATTAGGTATAAAAATGTTTAAGCACTTAACACTCAGCCTTGCTGTTGACGTTCAAAAGTCAAGGACCCTATACTGCAGTAGGAACAAAGCCTTTAAAGTGATTAAAACTCATGTGTGTTTCTACCTGGTTAGCAATAATAGTGCATGGCGTGGAAATTAACATGCAGCCTTGTGCTGCTCCTTGTGTCTAGCCTCCTCTGAATAAAACTCATTTAAGTGATGCTTGCCAACTCAACTTCAAAGAGGCTTCAGATATTTATGTGAGAGAGAGAGAGAGAGAGAGAGAGAGAGAGAGAGAGAGAGAGAGAGAGAGAGAGAGAGAGAGAGAGAGAGAGAGAGAGAGAGAGAGAGAGAGAGAGAGAGAGAGAGAGAGAGAGAGAGAGAGAGAGAGAGAGAGAGAGAGAGAGAGAGAGAGAGAGAGAGAGAGAGAGAGAGAGAGAGAGAGAGAGAGAGAGAGAGAGAGAGAGAGAGAGAGAGAGAGAGAGAGAGAGAGAGATGGGAAGATAGAAACATTGTGCTGCTGTGAAGTTATGAATGTTTCATTTTGTGGGGGTGAATCAAATGCTTTGATGCAAACTCTCTCTTGCATCCCTGCTGCAGTTTTAAGACTTCAAATTACACAAAAACATGTATTAAGTTTTGCTGCCAGTGGTTCCTTCATTTTTAAAGTGTAGTTAGCTAAATCAGTGTGAAGTAAAACCTTTTCATTTTTTGGTTTAAGTGCTAACTGCAACATTAGCTATGGATAAGGGAGAGGAGCTTTGTTGCTTTCACTACTGGTCAATAAGCTTGGCCTTTAATGAAGTAACTCGTCTTTAATGTGCTTCCTTGATGCATAATGCCTGACAACACACTTACCCTGCAAGGTGGTCAATATTTAGAAAACAAGTCTGGCACAACAAGCTTGAATTATCTGACTTAAGCTACATTAACACTCCTCTAGCATCTTAAACACACTATTGATTATTTTCTCATTATAAAATGATAAACACTCTTTTATAATTTCCCTCTAGAAACACCAAACTGCAATGTAAAAATCTAAGCTCAAGTTTGCTGCCCTTCTTTTGTCAGAGTCTGCACATTTTCCTGTGGAGGTGAGACTAAAAGAAAAGGATAACACTCATCCCTGCATATCCGCCAACTGTATTTCTCAACAATGCTGGGATGTCTGCCTTTATTTGTTCAGTACTGTCTTACAGCAGGAATGCAAATATATCAGAAGCTAAGGTTGAGCTCTAGGCAAGGAGTCCAAGCAGACATTCCATCAAATTCCCAATGCAATCTCCAGACACTGTAGCACAGATATAGGTTTAGAGACAATGACACATACTGAGTCCAAAGAAAAAAAAATCTCATTTTCCATGTGTCTAAGCACAAGTTTGTATAAACAAAAACAACATATTTCCATTAAGTCACTGAACGTGTATTTATTTTCATTCTAAAAGCAAGTTTCAAGTTAAACTAGTGCAGAGAAAGGGTTGTATACAGGGTATCAGGTAGGCATTAAACCTCAAGTTAAATCCATTGAATTTGCAGCTTGAAATAAAGAGCATTTTATGAGTCTGGGTGCCATCTTTAGCCATCTGTAAAATGCCATTCACAGCTTTGAAACCTGCGCAAGTTCATAAAAAAGATCTTGTTATATTGGTGAATAAGACTTCCATGTCTGGAACTGTAGTAAATGCTTTTATGTGGCTATGTGATATCAGACCACTGAGTCACCAATGTTCCATGTTCTCCTGCTGGTTAACTTTATAGCAGCCACTCAAAATGTAGAATTATTTTCATCATTTTCACAAATTTTTGTGGGCAGTTACTCGCACCACAGGCCTTGGTTTTATAACCTGCTGCCACACCAGAGATTCTTGGTGTTCCCCACATTTGCTCCCAGAGGTGTGCTGGAGAAGCTCAGTCATAAAGGGTCTTATGGACACTGCCTAAAAAGGAAACGATGATGATGGTTAATGAGAACTTCTCGCCAGTGATGACCATGCACCCGGGGAGCCTTTCAAGCTAATGTGCTCTAAAAAGTGCAATAAAATCCAGAGGGCAGATTATGGTAAGCTATGGAGGAATAGGGAGTCCACTGAAAGCCAAAATGCAAGAGCATAAAAGCATGGAAGGCGATGGCAGGAAATGGAAGATAGTTGAATATAAAATGAAAATGTGTTGCTGTAATTTAGGCCCTGTACATACGTAGCCATGCATCCCACAAAACAAAGCCTGTCACACGAAATTGAAGACAAATGGAACCAAAAACAATTATTTTAAAAGTGTTGAACACTTGTTTAATCAATACATTTGCATCAGTCTTCAGTAGGAATGAATGCCTCTGAAGTGGTACTCTTGGGAAACAAAGCTCAGATGTGTCTACCTCAGGAAGCACAAGTAAACTGGAAGAGAAAGGAGCTTCAGATGGCAGGTTTTGGAATCTTGTTTTCTGATATTTGAACATCTCTCCTCTGATTGGCTAACGGCAACGCGAGTCTACCACTGACTGAGTTTGTTTTGCAACTTTGATGTTTTATTTCCACAAATACCACAAGCCTGGAGGAGTTCTGCTGCATGGTGGAGCTGCTAATGCTAACAGTTAGCTTCTAATAGCCGAGACATTCTCTGCTGTTTTCTAGACACTAAACCAACAATAGCCTTCCCCGTCGTGAGACAAGAAGGATGAGTCCATGAACATTAAGTGACAGAGTGATGTAGATCTGTCAGGTTTTTCAAATCCTAGAATTTCACCGTCTATTTTCTATCAGAAGCTAATGCAGAAGATGGGTGTAGGAGACTATTTTCATGTTCAGTCTGCATGAAAAGTCAGAGTGACCAAATATAATCAGAAATAATCAATAAAAATGGTCTGTCAGTGTTCTACACCTTTTAAACCTCCAACCAAATTAGAGATATGTATATATGTATATATATATATATATATATATATATATATATATATATATATATATATATATATATATATATATATATATCCCTTTCAATGAGTCTGCCTTCATACCAGCTGGGATTCACAGACTGCAAGTCTGAAAGAAAAACAATAACTTTCTTTCCCAAGGTCCCACCTCTCTGCCTCCATAGAAGAAACAACTCCAGCTCGAATCAGTCACTAAAATCAAGAATGACTTACTAAATCAATATGAACTTCTTCTATGACTTATAATCTAGATAATCATTAAATAAACATTTGTTATTACTATTTATAATAATTATAGTATAATGAAATGCTTTTTTAATCTGTGCACACTGAATGGATGTTATATTATGTGTGTCTACTAGAACCTGCCATGTGTTCAACATGTTTTGACAACAAGGTCCTCACACCTGCATCCATACAATAAAAAGTACGGTTAAGTAAACTACAACACATAACTTGCCCTTTTTACCAGTCAGGACATCCGATATCAGAGAAGGTGTGTTTCTGAGTTGTCTTGGTAAAACAACTCCAAACTTGTCAGCCTCTGATTGGCTGTGCAAATCATAACAGCTAAACCTTAAAACTAGATCATTCCAAGAGATTCGACAGTTCTAGAGAATCGCTCAGACCGGCCATCTGTAGCAAAAACCTCTTTAACCATCAAAAATTTTGACACGTCGTCAAAACCTTTTTGCATCCGCAAAGCTGATGAGCAAACAGTTCCTGCATAAACACAGCTGATATTGTTAGACTCCTTAAGTGTCCGCCAGACGCACAGTTACATCCAGCTGTTGTGACCCGATACACCTCTGGACTGAAGAGTTGGTACCACAGTATTTTACAGCCCTCCGGTGCCAGAGGTCAGCCGACCCCTGCGACTTTCAGATCCACCCAGAGGGTCTCTCCAAAACAGGTGAATGTTCTTCTGATGATAACCACTTTATAGCTTAGAGCAAACCAAATTCTTTTCACCAGAACTCATCTTATTTTAATAAGGAGGCACTGACTGACATCCATTTACACATAGGTTCCTTCCTCACGTTTACTTACATCCACTCACAATAAATGCTTAATTAATTAGTCATGTTTTAAATTGTTTGTAAAATAAATTCTTACTTTTATAAACCTGACTCCTTCTTGAAGTAACACGAAGTGTGGCTGATCACTGAAGAAACAAATAACCTGGATCTTCTGGGTTAAATCCTAGAATCTTCTGAATAATGACAATAAAGAACCAAGCAGGTTAATATTTTATATTTATATAGAATATTACATTTTCCTGGTTATAACAAATAAAATAATCAAATTTGACTCCGCTATTTATTTATTTATAATAGAGACATGAATAAACGGTGTCTTACATTTTGTAACATCACTGCCCACAACAAAACAGTTCTGATGTCATGTTTACATCCACTTCTTGATTTTTACAAGGCCAGTAATTGCTCTATGAAGAAGACCACAGGCGAAGTGCGATGCTAAGAATGGTTATTGCTTGCCACCTAGTTATCAAACATCTAAAGAATGTTTTTCAGCAAAGACACTAATGATTTGGGGAACTACTGCCACCTACAGGCCTGGCTTGACTATGAATATGCTTAACAGCGTACTAGATTTTTTTGTTGTTGTTTTTTATAGCAGAAAACAAGGTGGTGTGGACCCACGTTTATTCCTAGAGGGGAGAGGAAGGACATTTGATTTTCCAAAGACCCAGCTACGTGCATGGCTTGCCTTAGTGATTACTATTTTTCCGTTAAGTTTTATTCTTGAATTTTTCTTTTTGAAAAATGTAATTTCTATATTAATTTCCCACAGACCTTTCCTCTGAAGTTAGCTGGGAGTGTCTATCTCCTTCTAATACAGAAAACAAAAACGACTCTGTTCTTGTACCAGAAAATGTGACTCACTGCTTTAACATCTGTCTGCAGACCAGACCATCTTCCTGCCTGTCCAAAGTCTTCCCAGATCATCTTGTTCCTTCTACTACAACCCTGCTGTGCCCTGGGGGACTTTATCTTAGCCCTTGATACTGAGATGAAAAGCTAAGGGAAATGGCAGCCATACTGCTAATATCCGCAGCCGGGACTCAGCCACTACATCTGCTAGCCAGCCAACGTTTCTGCACGCCAGTCTCACTCGATTCAGTCCGCAACCTAGGATTGGAAGGGGTTAGAGAGGGTCTTTCCAATGTACCAGGTCTTATAAGCATCAAATCCACCATGCACAAGAACCCTCCTCTCTCACGGCAGATTGAATCATGCTTTGCATGTTGCGTTCATCTTCTGTGAACCTCAGCCCTTTTTTTTTTTTACTCTCCTTTAGTTGTGCTGCTATGCCTTTGTCGGGTCTGTTGTTGAAACATCAAATCAGACAGCTTTATGGTTTTATCCTTCCAATGTTTCCACTGTCCCAGACACTTTTCTCTCTGCTTCACCTTTAACTGTGACATTCAATGTCCTTCATGCAAGGCACCCCTCCCCCTTCCCTTGCAAGTTTTCTTACTTAGAAGGCAGGGTGTGCAGGGTCGGGGACAACAGCAGGGTTATTCTTGTGTAATCCCACTGATACTGGTGTAGGTTAGCTAAGTAGTCATTTATGTCTGGAATGTCAGTCATTCCTTGACCTGGGTAAGCAGCTGTTTCTACACAAACAACACTGGGACATAAAAATACAACATGAAATTTGTACCATAGAACATCAACACGTATCTAAAGATCAAACAGAAATGGTCATGCTTTTTTGATATGTGGTGTTCAAGGAGTGCAAACTTAGTTCACACTTTCCACTTCCTGTGCATTTATATGTACGTAAATGCTTGTTTCTCACATTCACAAAGAGCTTGCCACTGATCTAAACAGATGGTCTTCTTCAAGGAAAAATTGTACTTCATGGCTGCACAACTCATCGTTTCAAGTAATTCATGTATCCATGTGTCTCCTACTTTGAGAAGGCAAACTATGGCTACCCTGCTTATCTTTCATTTGTATGACTTCTGAACCTTAAACAATTTTGGTTTTAAACTTGTGTTTAGACACAAACTTGCAGGACAGATTTCTTTCTTCTGGTTTGTATCCAAAACTTTTAATTGCAATTCCTTCAAAACTGCTTTCCTTTTTATCGGAGCAGAAATACAAAAGAATAATATGAGTGTATGATCACCAGAATCTCAAGTAGCACAGTGCAGACTTGTGAGAGTAGACAGACAAATACTGTTCAAACTTTTTTTTTTGACATGCTGAAATTTAAACAGCCTCTTTACCTAATAGAGAGAAAGTGGTCTAATGTACCACTGAGGGTATTTTAGAGATTGATGTGTTAATGAGCTATCTGCAAATAAATAGCTCCTTTGGAAGGAGCAGCCTAAATGTTTCCAGGCTAATGCAGCTAATAAGCCTTGGTCACGCCACAAAATGCACCATAGAAGAGGCTCTTATAGCCCCTTGAGGAGAGAGATAATATGGTTCATTAAAGAGTCACAGATTTATTCTTCTACTAATGGTGTTGCAATGGCAGTTCAAACATGACTAGACGATGTTTAGCTGGTGCGGTGAGTATGCTAGCAAGTCTCTTGGCAAGAAAGGTCAGATCCACACCAAGATCAAACAGACATTACAGCATGGGGAGGAAAGCAGTTTCTTTAAATAGCAAAAAAGAAATGAAACTTTTCAAATACTGTCTTGCAAATTACATATCTAGTTTTGGGATTCATGTTTCAGATATCGGCATTTTCATACAAACTGCTCCATCAGGATGCAAGAAGTGATGCAGACTTCTGGAAAACTTGCACAGGTTTTATCCAGCCTTAATGAGGGTCAAGACAGAGAGTCTGCTCTTCACAGATTAGCACTGTTCATTAGCTTGGTAATGAAGTCTTTTCAAATAGCAGGCTGGGCGGTCATGCCATCTTATATCATGGACCTTGGGAGCCCTGTCGTGGCCACACAAAGACAAACAATTACACACTTCCACCTGCTTCTGCAACTACAGAAAACCAATAAGCTTATTTGCAGCTGCTAAAAAATGAATAAAACCAACATAATATCATACAAATGGAACAATATTTTGAGCTTCTCTACTTCAAACACTAAATTTTGAATGTAAATGCATTGCTCTAAATGACATGTTGCCATAGATTTCTTCTCTTCAGATGCAATAAGGTAACAGACACCCTTCTACGAAACTGATATCTGAGCGTTAGCAAACAACAGATGGTACAATTAAACGGCCAAATGCATCTCATAGGAAATGTTTCAAGCTTTGCTGCGGTTTAAATATTTATTTAAGAACATAGCCTTCAGAGAACATTGTTTTTATTTAACAACCATTTGTTTCTGTTACCCTTCACTTGTTCTATTTCACATATCGTTTCATTTGCAAATACACCACATAGCCAAATACAATAAGATGGTGGCTCTTTAGTAATTAAATTATTAGTGCTAAAATATATCATGAACTTTAAACTGTAATATGTATTTAAAAAACGAACAAAGGGTGTAAGGGTCCCTTCATTAACCTTACTTAGTGCATTAATAAGCTTTAATAAACAAATAGCCCCTCTATTAACATTTCCGTTATGTAATGCATAATATGGTTAAGTAGTTTTAATACTTATTTTGTAGTTTATTAATGATTAATAATGCACTATATAACATTAATAAAAGTACTTTTATTGTAAAGTGTTACCAAAAATCTTTGAAAATGGACAGCTTTCACACAACCTGTTGTAAATAAACGTTTGTAAATAAACACTTTTATCATCATTTAATATCATATAGCTCCAATTAGTCACTGCTAAGTGTCACTTGCGTTAAACAAGTTACTCCTTCTCTTGTATCCTTGATGCCTAGTGCAGCACAAGAAAGCTATATATGTACATGTAGTGCATTTCAATTATTTTCTGTGATGCTTCCTGTTACCCCCACCCCCTGGGTGGGAAAATGTGCAAGGGGAGGGTGGTGCTGTGGGTATACGGTGGTCGGTGGACTCCTGTGCCCCCTCTGCACCCCCTCACACCCCACTAGTTGAGAACCACTGGCCTAACTTAATAAGAAAGCCGTATAAAGGACAAGTACCATTGCTTATTGGAATTAAAAATGTTTCTACGCAATTACAGAGACATCATTTTACTGTCTAGACAATGAGGCATCACATTAATAAATGCAGCTATGTGTTCATCATTGAGCACCTAATATTGTTAGCAATTTTCTAAAATGTGAATTTACTGTACACATTAGTTCTGGACCGAGTGAAAATGTTCCATTTAAAGTAACTACTGAATCAGCAGCACCCATTTCAGCTGTCATGTTTGTGGGAAATCCACAACAGCTTACTCAGCTGGGATCTTATCACTGTGCCTGTAATGGCTGTCCCGTTTCCTTAAATGTCTTTGCATTTACAGTATTTACAAGAGATGACAAAACAATCAGAAAATGATAAACAACTTTTTACTTTGCATCAAACATTACTGTGGCTGAAGAGGCATGTAGCATCTAGCAACCATTTTAGCAGGCTTCTTATGATGTCCAGTTGCACCCCTTTTTAAAATTTCAAATACTTGATCGAATCATGTGGCTTTTCTTCAGCTTTTTGTTGTTGCAAAACCTAAACACGAATGGAATTTGGGTTTTAGGGAGGAACACATTACCCTTTGTAGCCTGTTTTTCACATCAGATCTGATTAATCGATGCATCTTCAAGGTTTTCCGAGAGTCAGCTTACAAGTGTGCGTTTGAGATAAAAACACCAAACTCTGTAATGTCACGTGCAGCTAAACTTCACAAACTCCATTTTATCATCGTGTAGGTGGAAAAGCTAGAATGGTAATTAGGGATGATTAAGATAAATGCCAGAAGGTAATTATTGCAAGTTTTCACTCTGGCAATGCAACGTGTGTGTGTGTGTGTGTGTGTGTGTGTGTGTGCGTGCGTGCGTGCGTGCGTGCGTGTGTGTGTGTGTGTGTGTGTGTGTGTGTACGTGTGCTCAATGATGCAAACAGTTTTTCAATGAAAACGAATCAAATTGGTATTAAAGGGATTTAACCAGTTAGCCTTCCCTTGTAAACCTTAGGGGACAATTATAGGTTTGATGAGATTTAAGCTAAACCAACATATTATGCCTTATAAAGCTGAAACTTCAGTTAAACTGAAAATATGTCTTTAGTTTTATGATCCCAACACATAGAAGACGATAGTGGAAGACAGGTCAAATCCATGGTCATACTGAGGATTTCCAATTCAAACTGAAAAAGAAACAATTTGGTTGTAGATTCAAGTATTTTGTCGAAAAGGGCGTGTGCTACTTACAGTTCTTTTCTTCACCATCACCTGAGCTCTGACAACCATCTTCATCATCACATTCTGTTGAGCTACCTTCCTCTCCTCCACTGCCCAGTTCATCCCAGACATCCATTTGACCCAATTTTGGAAACTTCTCCTCAGTTTCCTACATGAAGAGAAAACAACGAGGTTGAGTAAACACACGGTCTAATTCAGCAGAAAATAAAACACGTTACTTTCTTTTTTTTCTTCATTTTTTTTCATTTTAGATGGAAACAGCATTAGCACCTGAGTGGTCAAGAAGTAAAGCGTCACTTTAATTATATGGTTAATAATTTACCAGCAGGATTTTTTATTTCTTATACATTTCACCAGAAGCCAACACATTAATCAGAAAATATTTTTCTTCATAGGCGTCATTTTAACCGGGGACGCCGGGGACATGTCCCCGGCAAAATTTGTGATTGGCAGCTGTGTCCCCCCCCCACTTTCAAAAAATCCTGCTGATGAGGATTTTTGTTTTACCAGCTCAGATCTTATACCAGGGGTCGGCAACCTGTTCCCATCAAAGAGCCATTATTACCCGTTACCCACAGTAATGAAAACACTGGGAGCCACAGCAGTGCAGCGTTGTGGGCGGGGCCTACCCTCAGACAGAAGAGAGCTGCTCACAACATGTGACAGCAGCCGGTACTATGGGCGTCGCACCCGTGGGGGATGCAACACCCACACTTTTCCAGCTGTTTTGCTCACCTCCACACCAGTCTGGTTTCTTTACGTTGCACTCACTCTGTTTGCCTCATCTCCTTCTTCACCTCCCCTATTCTGACAGCCGATGTCGGGTTCAAGGAGAGCAGGAGAGGGAGGGACGGAAGAGCTCGACTGAATTCATAATTTTACATCTTGACATTAGCTGTGCAAAGTCTGAGTTTGATCAAGTGAAGAACAACAATTTGCAGAGGTTTATAACAGGCGCGGTGCCAGGTTTTCATTTTTGGGTGGGCCACGGTAATTTTGGACGGACCTTAATAAGCAGTGACTTAGTAAAGCAGGCAGGTCGCGCCAGAAAATGTCGTTTAAAAAGACGTCATAAATGTTTTCCCCCGTCATTTTAATTTCTAAAATATGAAGTAAAAACTCACAATTTAATTTTCATTCATTTGTCATTAATATGTAGTCTACACCCGTGCGTTAAGTGGACCATCTTCCAGCATCCAGCCCACCTCTCCAAATGCGTAAAATGTGCATCACAGCCGCTAGGCGCACCGCGCGCACCGTCAGCTGTCAGCCCAGACAAGAGCAGAGCAACTAGAGAAAGAATAGAGGATAATTGTGTCTGGATGTGGATGGAGATTACATTTTACAGCAGCCTGATCATCATTTAAATAAAACCATCACCTGTCTTCTAGTCCACGCTATCAGCATTATTTTAATTGGTGTGTGTGTGTGTGTGTGTGTGTGTGTGTGTGCGTGCGTGCGTGCGTGTGTGTGTGTGTGTGTGTGTGTGTGTGTGTGTGTGTGTGTGTGCGTGTGCGTGTTTTCCACTTCCAACACTGGTCTAACCAACCAGACCTGCATGTCCAGTAACATATTAATGTTACAATTAAACCGTTTCACTTCATGTAGGCTAGGAACGTTTCACCTGCCGTGGCCCGACCGCTTCTGCTCCACATAAACTTTGTGCGTGATCAAATGTCTCTACAGGTGCTTTCTGAGCTGAAGAGGCGACTGGATGCGTCATGCGTCTCCATATTGGAGACAGGAACAAGCGCTATTCAGCCAAACTTTCATAATTTCATAAAAAGAAATTTTTTCCAAGTGACACATCCCTCAGAGAGACCGGGTTTCCAGACCGCTTCAGTGGGAGGAAATCAACCAACATCCTTGAGTTTATCCGTCAAAATAAACAGTCAAATGGAAATATCTGTAACCTGTCATTTAACTGTTTTGCCTTCTTGTGAAGATTGTTGCAAAGAGAAACAACTAAACCTGATTAACCCCAGAGCCACGCGCACTGCGCTGTACTGACTGTAAATGAGGGGAAACGATTTAATCGGATCCTTTTCTTTTCAACATGGTTTAATGTAAAGTTTCATTCAGTACAAACTTTAGTTACACCAATCTAACGAGACAGAACCTGGATTTGTATTCTGAACAGTTTAAACATGTTTAAAACGGAGACATGCGTGACGCGTCTAAAATTCGCACCTGCTCCGCTATTATGGAAATTAAACTAACAAGATGAATAACATGAAGTTATTTTAGGCACAGACAACATCCCGACAGGATTGAAAAGCTTGCAACGCGCCTGGTCGCTCGTGTACGTCAAAGTTATCTTTCATAAAAAGATAATCAATAAAACGATTAAATAAAGTGGGTCCAGAACTTGTAGCCCGTCTCTGCCTTCAATATTCACCCTGTTGGTGATTTTACTGAGCAGGTGCCCCTTTTGTCATACGTTTCTTTTTAAAACATGTTTAGACTGTTCAGAATACAAATCCAGGCTCTGTCACGTTTGATTGTTGTAATTAAACTTTGTAGGTGGGGAAGGTCGGAAAGCAGCTCAGAAGCGCATATGATTACGCACAAGCGTGACGCGTCAACCCGGTCTCACAGTACGACCGGGTTGGAACTGTTCAGGTTTACGCAGACAATCTTTACATTTAGAATTGGCATACAGATGTAAAATTAATGCAGTAAAATATAAAGCATTTTATTTAAATATCCATTCATTATTTTACAAGCACAGAGAGCCGCATCAGATGGATGGAGGAGCCGCGGGTTGCCGACCCCTGTGCTAGCCTACTTTATTGTCCCCAGCAATTTTTAAGCCCCACTCAAGTGTATGGTTATTGTCCCCAGCAATTCTGAAAATAAACTGACGCCCTTGTTTTTCTTTCTAGTAAACATGAAGGCAAAATGCTTTAAAACAAGGTTCAAATTATGGGGGAGCTAAGGGGCGCCCGGCTCACCCGAAAGAGTGGCGGGCTCCCCTGGAAGCCCTCAACTTACACACCCAGGGGGAACCTCAAAAAAGATCCTGGTTCTACTTTTATTATTATACCAATTACTGAAACAGCAAGACTGTGTTATTTTGGCTGCAAAAACATTAGCTGACAGGAGTTTCTATACTAACGTTGTCATTATATAAAAAAAAATGATATAGTTTCATAGGGTTTTAATAAATTTGTTTCAAAGTGCTACTCAACCTTTAAGTGATTTGAAAACATGGGTAACATGAGGTTTATTGTAAAGTAATAGAGTAGCATGACTATCCATCCGTCCAGTACCATCCGCTCATCTGGAGTCAGGTTGCGGGGGCAGCAGCCTAAGCAAAGAGGCCCAGACTTCCCTCCCCCAGCCAACCTTTACCATACTGTAATAACACATTGCAATAACACTGGCTACACATTTTTATTTATGAAAAGACAACATTTAGAATGTAACTACACATCATTTGAAAATCTGATTTTATTTTATCCAGAAAATTGAAAATGACCACAACAACAGATAAAAGCCCCACTAAATAAAGACCAGAAACAACAGAATGCTTGGAAGCATTAAACCTAAATATTTCACCTTTTTGTTTTCTGCCACCAGGAATAAAAACACCAGTTACAGAGTCCAACCTGGGTGGTAACTGTCTGTCAGATGTTAGAAATATCCAGTAAAGACATGTTGAGGTGAATGTGAAGAATGGAGGTGGGGTTTGTGCTGTTGAGGGATGACAGATGTGACACACTACCACTGACTCACACATCTCACTGCAAACACAACCCATGAATGACCCCGATGGATTTTTTCCGGCGATGATTTCTATAGAAGAAACTTGATGTGAGCCATGTGTAAATAGAGTTAAACAGGCCACTGGTGAATGGCTTGTATTTGTATAGCACCTTCTTTGGGGTCTACACCACCCCAAGGCACTTCACAACACAAATCAGTCATTCACCCACACACACACACACACACACACACACACACACACACACACACACACACACACACACACACACACACACACACACACATGCTGGTGGATGAGCTCCGACATAGCCACAGCTGCCCTGGGGCGCACTGACAGTGGCAAGGCCTGCCATGCACTGGCACCACCAGTCCCTCAGACCACCACCAGCAGGCAAGCTGGTCTTGCTCAAGGACACAAATGCAGCATTCACTGGTGGGACCCAGGATTGAATCTGCAACCTTCCAATTACTGGACAACCCGCTCTACCTCCTGAGCTACTGCCGTCCCACACATTTACGCCATTTAGGTATTTTTTGCTTTGCTACCTTACACTTGGTTGAGCAATTAAAAAATAAATAAATAAATAAATAGCGTTTTGCTATAACTCTAAACTAATTATTAAAGGAAGTAAAATGCTACAGTTGACTCATTATTAATTTCACACATATTTCACGGTAATATCAAGTTGTTGGTAATTGAAAAAGTAGCTTTTTAGACCAGACTATTTGCTTTTTAAATTACTGTTACCATTGTTAGCTCAATGCTAGCTGGCCTGCTTCACTCAATATTAAAGTAAAACAAAAAGTGCCTTGGCTTCTCAGGGGTACAAGAAATAACTTCTGGGTCGCTCCGGTTACTAGCTTTTGTTTTCTAAACAACTCTGGGACTTTTTGCCTTGTCGAATTACAAATGCTGGTACAGAGATAGCTTGGCGCAGACTCGTTGAACTCATGAGCTCACTGATTGTAAACAAAGGCTATGTCCCTCTTTAGTTTTTTTTTTTTTTTGAAAGGACGATAAACTGACAACCCCGCCGGTGAATTGAACCTTTCATATATTTTACTGTTTTGGAATCATTTCGCTGTACAAATCTTACATGTTTCTCCTTTAAGGACGGTACACATAGGTAAGTATATAAAAATGCTTTCTTTTTTTAAGAGTCAGCTCTGTTGCAGTTAAATTAAAAAATGAAGCATTCAAGGACATATTGGCATTCTTTTTACAAGACTGGTCATTGCAGCTTTCTATAAAAAACGGAATGAGGAGGCTTGAAATGGTCTGGACACAAGTTGCAAGTCCTTCCCTCTGCCACTTGTTCCTGAAAAATTTCATACCAGCTCCTGAGGACATAAACTGTCCAACCATGGCATAAAACCAGGCTTTGCAAAGCTCAAATGAGTGCCACAAGCAGGTAAAGTAGATCACTAACACCTAGAGCAAAAAGAAGTGTCAGTTTTCAGTCACACAACTGTAGTTTAGAGGAGAGTTACACAGTAAAAGGTCAGCAGAATTTGTACATGTTATGGTAATGGGTTGTCTCAAATTACAACCTGACTATTTTTGTATATGTGCTGGTTTTGCTTATTCTGAGGCAGAAATATGATATTCTACGTTAAAAAGACCATACAGTTCAAGTACTTCAAGAGGCCGGAATACACTGTACAAAAACATGGTTATAACCTAAAAATGTCTGACTTTATGAATACATTTATTGCATCTTCACTACATGTACTGCAAATTTTCTGTATGTTATGTTTTATATGTTATAACATACTTTTTAGAAAATTATTCAACAAACGTTCAACAAAATGCCATTTGGTGCAGCTGTTCTTAATAAATGGTAAGGGAAAGAATCAATTAATTTGGTTTCTATGGAAACCACAGCAAATATAGCTGTGTCTTCTTGGCTGCTGTCCATTTACAGTCTACTGTTGTAGCATTGAGTACATTTGGGAATAAAAGGTCATGGGAAAAGAAAAAAAGTGGTTATGGCTTTGAATGATCAGTCATACCTGACTGAGAGCAATAGTCTAAATAGGTCATGTTTGGACAAGCTTTAATAACGTCTCTCTAACCAGTTTGCTGTGCTGTTCTGATCACCGTCTGAAGGGACTTTCTGAAAAGCCAGCCCACAACACTGTGATGCTGCATGCCAGGATGCTTTCCCCGGTGGAGCAGAGGCCACCAGCAGCTTTCCAGCTATTTCCTTTTGAGTCTTTTATTTTATTTTCTTTATTTTTATTTATTTGTTGTTGTTTTTTTGTGGGTGTGCTGGGCGATTTTAACAGTGGCCATAATGTTGGTAGACCAGGAGAAGTTGTCAAAGATGTGGATTCCTAAGACTTCATAGCTTAAACCTTTTCAGACTTGAATGAACTGAGAAATGAGGGAGAGTGGGTGGGTTAGTTCCTTGTTTCCTGAAGTCTAAACAAGACTTGTTTTTATTGTTGGCTGTCGGATGACAGGTGTATTGCTTCCTGGGATGTTTCCAACTATTGTTTAATGAAAAACTTATGATGGAATTAGTGATGGGCTGGTAGTCAGCTAGAGATGAGCGGAACTCAGACCGGAGCGCTAATCTTTTATGTCCTTTTGGGAAAACATTTTCCATTTATTTTGGGTTTTGTAATTAAGATAACACACGGGAGGTTACAAAGAACTTTTTGTTGAGTTGCTTTTCCTCCTAAGCGTTGAAATATGGCCTCGCTTGTCTGAATGTGAATGTGACACAATTCAGCAGGCATGATTTATGTGTTGTTTTAATAGACTTTGTAAAGCACATTGTTCCTCTCGTGGACTATTAAACACATTAGGAGAATCCAGAAGAATCAACAATTTAAAGTCTTCAATAATTATGGGAGCTCTCTTTGTTGGGCTAGGTTATTGCTACTGTTCTAGTCTTTCATCTTTTTTCTGTTTTATTCTCATTTTGTATCTTAATCTTTTATTTTGAGCAGCAGTAGCTCAGGAGGTAGAGTGGGTTGCCCGGTAATCGGAGGGTTGTAGACTCGATCCCGGCTCACAGCAGAGAATGCTGCTGTTGTGTCCTTGGGCAAGACACTTTACCTGCATTGCCTGCTGGTGGTTGTCGAAGCCTCGCCTCTGTCAGTGTGTCCCGGGGCATCCGTGGCCACACAGTAGCTCATCACATCTATGGGGTGAATGTCTGTTGGTGTTGTAAAGCACCTTGGGGGGTTCTAGGACTCTAAAAGGTGCTATATCAATAAAAGGTCATTTACCCCCCATTTTTGTTACAATCTTTTTAAATTATTTTCTTAAATGTGTTCTTGTTCTTGTTAAAAGCTTTACAAGAATCTTCTTCTTCTTCATCCCCTGCTTTTGATTGCTCTTTAATGTTCACATGAGGAGTGTCCAAATTAACTTTTAGCATGGAAGACGGGGAATTTCAGTTCTATAGGAGAACTTAATCAAACATGGGATATCAGTCATTCTTTAAAATAATCCTGGAATCCAAACATAAATCAGGTATTCACACAAAACGTTGAATCCTTAAATCCTGACATCTTTCCAGCTCTCTCACTGTGTAAACTAATCCTCCATTCTCTTTCTCCTTAAAAGTATCCTTAAGGTTGAGGGTGATAAAGGTTTCAGGACATCAAAAGATGAATTCCTGCATGTATCCCAGTCATGCTAAAGTCCGCAGAGCCAGGAATAACCCATCACCTTTTATAAGCAGTGAAGAATATTTATGTATTTGTACAACTGTTGGGGTGATGCAGGTCTTTTTTTCATATCTGTGAATATGTAATATGCAGTATTGTCAAATCTTTGAAGCAGGATCATCATTTATATATTTTGCAATTTTAAATTACAACATGTGTATACATTTTATATTCTGAGTGTTACAAATGTGTTCCTTTAAACAGGTCGAAGGTAAAACTGCATATATGGAAGCAAAAAGAGGAGACTGACATCCAGGTTAACCAGGCTAAAAGGGAGACTTACCATTTGTGTTAAAGCTCTGTGCGACTGGAATGTTACCACCAAACCTGAGGTCCGTGTCTTTGATCCTTTTATTATTTAACACCTATCTGTGATTGTTTTGCTGCCACTGCCTAATTTGTATTCTTGCAGATCTATGATGGTTTCTGCTAACGCTGCCTTATTGATAGTTATTTTTAACAACTGGTCTGTTTAGAAATGTTATTGTTCTAGCTTTTTCTTTTATTTCTTATTTTTTTTATAGATACATCTGATTGTGTGTACTGGATATACCTACAATATCATGATTACTACCCACTGTGCAAAGACCTAGTTTGGACGTCCTGCAGACGTGGTCTGGACCGACGGACTCATTATAGACATGATCTGCACGTCCATGCCACGTTGACTGTTTGCTGGGTACATATGCCCATAGCTAAATACCATTGGTGAGCCACAGCTTAGCAGGACTTCTTTTTTCTTTTTCTTCTTTTCATTTATTTTTTTATTTTTTGTTTATATTGTGATAATTTCATAATTATGTAAACCACTCTGCCGTCTTGTTTGTTTTTTGGGGGGTTGTATGATGTGAGGACCAGCATGAAAATGAGATGGCACATCTCAAGTGGTCTCTATCCTCATAAAATATAAGTTGAAAAAATAAATTAATTCATTTGGTTTGCAGTGTGGGCTGCGCAGTGGCGCAGTGGCTAGAGCTGTTGCCTTGCAGCGAGAAGGTCCTGGGTTCGCTTCCCAGCCTGGAATATTTTCTGCATGGTGTTTGCATGTTCTCCCTGTGCATGCGTGGGTTCTCTCCGGGTCCTCCGGCTTCCTCCCACAGTCCAAAAACATGACTGTTAGGTCAATTGGGCTGCATGGTGGCACAGTTGTTAGCACTGTTACGTCGCAGCACGAAGGTTGCAGGTTCGAAACTTGGCTGTGGCCTTTCTGCGTGGAGTTGCATGTTCTCCCCATGCATGCGTGGGTTTCCTCCAGGTACTCCGGTTTCTCCCACAGATCCCAACATGCCCTATAGGTTATAAATTGTAAGTCACTTTGGATAAAAGCGTCTTTTTCGTCTTCGTCTTCGTCTTCCTCCGCTTATCCGGGTCCGGGTCGCGGGGGCAGCATCCCAATTAGGGAGCTCCAGGCCGTCCTCTCCCCGGCCTTGTCAACCAGCTCCTCCGGCAGGACCCCAAGGCGTTCCCGGACCAGATTGGAGATGTAACCTCTCCAACGTGTCCTGGGTCGACCCGGGGGCCTTCTGCCGGCAGGACATGCCCGAAACACCTCCCCGGGGAGGCGTCCAGGAGGCATCCTGACCAGATGCCCAAACCACCTCAACTGGCTCCTTTCGATCCGGAGGAGCAGCGGTTCTACTCCGAGTTCCTCCCGAATGTCCGAGCTCCTCACCCTATCTCTAAGGCTGAGCCCGGCCACCCTACGGAGGAAACTCATTTCGGCCGCTTGTATCCGCAATCTCGTTCTTTCGGTCATTACCCAAAGCTCATGACCATAGGTGAGGACTGGGACGTAGATCGACCGGTAAATCGAGAGCCTGGCTTTCTGGCTCAGCTCCCTCTTCCCCACGACAGATCGGCTCAGCGTCCGCATCACTGCAGACGCTGAACCAATCCGCCTGTCGATCTCCCGATCCCTCCTACCCTCACTCGTGAACAAGACCCCGAGATACTTAAACTCCTCCACTTGAGGTAGGACCTCTCCCCCGACCCGGAGGTGGCAAGCCACCCTTTTCCGGTCGAGAACCATGGTCTCAGATTTGGAGGTGCTGATCCTCATCCCAGCCGCTTCACATTCGGCCGCGAACCTACCCAGCAAGAGCTGAAGGTCAGAGCTGGATGAAGCTAGGAGGACCACATCATCCGCAAAAAGCAGAGACGAGATTCTCCTGCCACCAAACTCGACACACTCCACACCACGGCTGCGTCTAGAAATTCTGTCCATAAAAGTGATGAACAGAACCGGTGACAAAACAAGCGTCTGCCAAATAAATAAACATAAACATAATTGGTCTGTCTAAATTGTCCTTAGGTGTGTGTGTGTGTGTGTGTGTGTGTGTGTGTGTGTGTGTGTGTGTGTGTGTGTGTGTGTGTGTGTGTGTGTGTGTGATTGTTTGACCTGTGTGTCTCTGTGTTGCCCTGCGATGGACTGGCTCTCTGTCCAGAGTGTACCCCGTCTGATTGCCAGTTGACCGCTGGAGACAGGCACCAGCACCCCCCCCCCCCCCACCCCCGCGCGACCCTACATGGACAAAGCGGGTTCAGGAAATGGATAGATGGATGGTTTGCAATGTAATATGAGGCAGGCAGCACAAGGTAGTGTGTTATGCCGATCGCTTCAGCGCTGGATGAATCCTCCACAGTGTATGAAAAGTCTGACTTTTAAGAATACATGGGTCATAACCTAAAGGAAGATGTATGTTTTATGATATTGCGTCTGTGCCAGCTCATTTAAAGCCTGAGTGAAATCGCTTTCATTCATCGCGTTGTGCTTTGTGGTGGAGCAAAACACTTCCTACCCCCCATTTGCGTTTCGCGCGACTGCAGAGTCGTGTGAGTGAAACCCAGCCATAACAGCTGTTCCTCTACATCTCAGGTGGCATAACCTGTGGGGTACAGTTGATTTATATCTTTGGAAGCAACCTTGTTAAAAACCAACTTCAGCTTGTTAAAACAGTTTAAAATATCCAAATTAAGAAGCTTCTCATCCATGTGAGTCATGTTCTGAACAGGAACGCTCCCTTCCTCTACAAGCGGGCACAAGCTAAATGTGTTCCTGACTATTAGTGACACCTTCTTGGCCATGACCTCACTCACGTAACACTCATGACTCAAACCACAGCAGCGGTGCTGTTTTGTTGGGCTGTCATTTGCTGCACCTTTAAGGCACGCACCAGAGCAGAAAATGCTTTGCGTGTGTGTGTGTGTGTGTGTGTGTGTGTGTGTGTGTGTGTGTGTGTGTGTGTGTGTGTTTGAATAAACATGAATGGTGACTGACAGAGACTTTTCTGGATAACACATGACAGTTTAAACAAAATTAGAGTCTTTTTAGAGCATGTTGAAACAGAAAAGTTGGCGCAATTGAGCCATGAGGGCGGAAAGACATTGAAGGTTGTTCCTGTGCTGCTGGGAAGCAGAGGTATTTCAGACGTCAAACTGGGATTCATTAGTCCTTATAGGGCAGCAGTATGAAAGGTTTACAAAAAAAGGTGCTTAGTCAAGGTACCACATGAGGCCACTCACCATGAATGCCAACTATTATGCTAATAATCAGCCCGCATAGCCAGATTAATCAGTACAGACTCTACTGTGCTTATATGTGAAATGCTGCAAATGTCACAGAAAAAGTGACCTGCTATTTTAATAACTGACATTTCTCTCTTTATCCATCTGTCACACATTTTCACTCAACTTTACCAAAAAATGAGAAGAACGGAAGGCTTAAATATCTCATTTGGTGTTTTCTTTTGTTTTCTTCCCCTTTTAAACAAATGAAAACCATTTAAAAAGAAAAAAACAATCTAAGTTAATGTGGGATTTCCACAACTATGAGTCAGAACCACAAACATGTCCCACTTTTTCCTTTACATGATGAAAATTGTTGTGTTCATTGTGCACTTACAGGGTGGGGTAAATGGGACCCAACGTAGAACAGAAAGATTACAACTGACGGGACATTTATGAGTGTTTCATCTAATTTTGTTGAGGAAAAATTTGCTGTGATCAGGTTACAGTCTGGGTTCATAAAGTTTGGTTGCCAGGCGAACAGCGAACCTCGTGCAGTGAGACTTGTTGCTGCACTGTTGCCACGGCAGCAACAGCAGTGAGAAGTGAGAGTTACTGTGAAGACCAGCTCCATCATCTTCTTCAAGTGGAAAGAATCTGTCCCCTCCCTGTGACGTGCTGCCAGCTCAGCTCAGGCTTTCTCTCCCTCTCTGGGCTCTGCTAACTCGTCAACTCCTTTAGACTACCGCAGGCATGTCACAGAGTATGACGATGGCAGAACTACCTTTTATTATTATTATTATTACATTTTTAGCTGTGCTAACTAGCATGTGCAAACTGCCAGCAGCAAAGGTACACTGTAAACATGTTCCTGTGTTATGGCTGAGGAGTCACGGGTTGACTGAGTTCACAGTGGGGATCGGCTGAGTGTGTCTCAAACCCACAAAGAGGCTTTTTTGATGTGGAACCTGGCCGGCCTGTTGGCCAACTTAGTAGTCAGCATCATCAATCACATATGCAACTTGCACTCTCTGAATTACGATTTTTTCACCGGGCATGAGGAAAAGACGTGTTTTAACTTTTCCCACTTTTACCTGTCTTCTTTGCATGCATGCATCCAATAGTGTCACGAGCACTATGGACCTGCTTGGCACTTTGCCGCCGACTTTATATTTACCCAAAAGCAAATTTACCAACTGACAAATGATCTGGACATGATAATCTTAAGGAAAACAAAGGCAGCAATGTAAATGGACCCACACCCAAAAACAGCTGGTCTCAATTCTACAAACCAAATGTCCATTTTACAACATTTATTGTCCACTTCAACTTTATTTACAAGCTGAGAGCAATAGAGAGGATAATTAGGAGAAGACACACATGGGTAGATCTCAGCTTGGCTGACTCACATGAGAACTGTTTATAGGAAGATCAGATATTAAAATTGACCCTTGTGTGTGTGTGTGTGTGTGTGTGTGTGTGTGTGTGTGTGTGTGTGTGTGTGTGTGTGTGTGTGTGTGTTAGTGCTTGATTTTATTTGGATTTAACACATGAATACTGGTGGTGACTTGTAACTAACTTTTCACTGGAAACGATGTTTGTGTCGAGCATGCAAAAATGCACGTATGCTTATTTAATGCAGATGTAAGCATTAGGGGCAAAATGCTACAGGGATCACAGGGTGTGATGTGTCAGTAGCAGCTTTCCAATCCTCTTAAAAGCTAAAGCTCTCTTCACTGCACCGTGGCATTCTCACAGGAAAGAAAGATATATAGAAACACTTCTCACTTAAACCTCGGGGTATGAAACCCAGAAACTATACACGATAAAAATAAATAAAGAAATAGAAAAAGGGATTTAAAAAATACAAATCCCCATACTGCAGCTTTGTATTAAAGTAGTTTCAAACAGGGATGAATCTTTCATCTAGCTCTTCAGTAGGAGGAGTCTCAGAAACACCATTTGTCACAATATCATTGCGTAAACACATTTGCAGTGTTCTCTAGTATAAATGAACGCCTTGTGAGTAAATCTTTATTGGGGTAAAGGTTCTGGCAGTGCTGTTTCAGGAACTAGAAACGAGCCAGAGCAAAGTTGAGTTCAGATTGCAGGAATTGAGACTTATTTCCTGATATTCAGGTATCTCGCCTGTGATTGGCTAAAAGCAATGCTACTGTACCACTGACTGTTTTCTCTGCAACGTTGATGTTTTATTTCTACAAATAACACAAGCTGAAGGCGTTCTGACATGTTGTGGAGTTGCTAATGCTAACGGTTAGCTTCCACTAACCGAGACGTGCTCTGCTGTTTCCTGGAAGCTAAATCAACAGCCTTCGCTGTCGTGAGCCAATTTGGGTGAGTCCATAAAAGCTAATTTGACAATTTGACGTGTAATTGTCAACCGGCTTATCTAATCTGAGAGTTCCCCCATCTAATCTAATGGTGGCTAATGCAGGAAATATGGATAGAATACTATTTTCATGTTTAGCCTGCATGTTAAACTCTGAGTGACTGATCATATTTTGGTAAAAAAAATAAAAATAAATAAATAAAATAAAGGGTTTCTTAGTGAACTTGGCCTTGAATATCTTGGTATGGTGTTGTACCCAAATCTATAAAAAAGTAAAAAATAAAAACTTCAAACATTTGAAGGCATGTGCATGTTCACTGATCAATTTAAAATAATGTTTTGCAACTTTTAACAAAAAATCTTTTGCATAAAAACAGAAACACATGGGTGTTAATTCTGATGTATTTTGGTGTTACTTATGTGGTTTTGAGCCTTATTGGAGCTGTGCACCAAGCATTTTACTAGAATGCACCAGGCTCCAAGAGTCCCTAAACTACACAGTGTATGCAAAAACTACCCAGCTGGATTCAACTGCAAATGCAATATCTGCATATTTTTATTTCTTTGTTTATTTTTTTTATTGCAGAATGCAGGAGTTACTCCAAGGTCTAGAGGAAAACTCAAACCCAAGAAGCCCTGTTCAGTTAAAGCCGTGCATATGGAACATCTCTGATAACACTACGAAATATTATTTTAATCTGATTTTCTGTTTCTGTCAAATCAGGTTAAAAGCCTACTCTAACTCTGAAGTTTAGGTTCAACTAAAGAAACAGAAAACAACATTTGAAATATGTTATTCCTTCATCTCCTGTCAGATGGGGAAGCAAAACATGCACTGTCAGCTGTGAATGTGAGAATTGACATTAAAAATGACTGCATTTGTTAAAAGCACTCACATCTTGCAGAAAAATAGAATATGCATGAATAAATCTCCTGAACGGTCCTTTAGGTGATCCATGAGAGATGGGGTACTTAGGTTGCAGACCTTTCTACACTTGATTTAGAATCACCAAGTCATCTTTGATCTACCCATTTTGTGGTGGAACAACAATATTAAGAAGGTTCCCCGGACAAAGGTTATTAAATATAATTAACCTGTTCAGGAAATCTGAGTAAATTCCCTTTTTTTCTGTGAATGAGTCCATGTGGAGAGTGACGAGGGACAACAGCGGAAACAGAGGAACCGTATGAATCAAGCTGTCTAATTAAAAAGAAAAGTTTTTTTTGACTGTTAAAGTCAGCCCTTCTGCTGCTCTGTAAGTTTGTGATAGAACATATTCCTGCTTATGTTTAAATCCCACATTATAGCAGTTTGAGACTTTGATTCTTCACTCTTAAACTCTGTCACTTGGTCCTGACTCAAAGTAAGCTTTCCAACCCTGTAAATGTCAACAGGACACCCTGCTCAACTCTGCATAGTTTCCATGACAACAAGGTACCTGACAGCACCCCTTGTGCACAATGGGATGTTGAAGTCTAACAGAAATGATCTTGAGCTGTCAGTGGCAGACAGGTTGACAGGTTGGCTGAGCGATATAAATGATACAGGCGAGGCAAACACACTAACAGGGCAGAAAAAAATGCATTCTTGGATAAAAAAAACTAAAAGTAATAATGATGATGACAGAGATGGAGTTAAAGAGGATGAATGCAGGTAGAGAGGAAGAAGGAAAAAGTTGTGATGATATCAGTTCAAAAAGAGCAAAGCAGACACAGTAACAGGCAGAAACACAGATAAACGACGGCAGAGAAAGTCCCTTTGATGTGTTAGATAGAAGAAGCTCGGGTAATCAAATAGGTACAGAAAGGGTGAAATCCAGAGAAAGAAAGAGCGATAGATTCAGTGATAGAAAATGAGAGATGGATGGTGGGCTGTGGGCATCATTTTCAGGGCAACAAAAGGGCAGGCTGGCGACGGCGAACCAAATCCTTGTTCGTTTGTCTCTTCAAATGGCCTCTAGGGAAAGTCTGAAATAGTTCTTTTCAGCCCTAAACCCCATCTACATGACAGTCACTTTGAAGCTGCTAGTGTCATCTATGCCTTTCTGTCAGTCATTCTTGACCTTTTGCTCCAGCCCCCACCCCCCACCCCCACCCCACCCCCCATAACTGTGGTTCAAAAGAAAATGGCAATGCTTTTTTTTGCAGATCTTCATCACAATAAATTACACAATTTCAAAAAATATAAATTGATAACTTTTAATGCCTTGTTTATGATTAATTATTATAATTATTTTACACTGACATCTGAATGAACACATGAGGTTAAAATACTCTTGTGCAGATTTGTAATCTGTTATTTTATTATGAAAATACAAAGTATTATTATTTTTTGGTTCTGTTTTGTTTTAAAATTATAAAAGATGGCACATAAAAATAAAACAAATAACTAGTCCTACCTGGTTGAAGTGTTCCAAACTCTCCTTGGTCTCATTGACCACTGGATCCATGCTGCGAACTTTGACCTCTGGGTTTTGCCTCTGAGCAAACAAACCGTTTCCTACAACTTTTCCTGTATATCTGGAAGCAAAGGGAGAAAAAAAAAGACATAACATCAACTAAAGTCTGAAATGTTTTTGCAGCACTTTAAGTCTTATCAAATGTAGATGTTTTATTATAGATGTGTTGTTGATTTATGTAACTCTGTAATTATAATTTATTCATGAACTGATTAGATTTATGACTTGTTTACATTTCTTTTTCTGTCAAAATACACATAAAAAGGAAAACTTACATCACACACAGCATTTTTTCCTCCAAAGGAGCACACCACATCTCCAGTAAAAACTTTAAACCATTTTGGTTTCTAAACTCGGAGCGTGATGCAGAAAAATCCTCACAAGCTCCGTTATGCAACACCCTTTGCATCAACACAGACTCAAACGCGGTTCGATTCATGTAATGCTGCTTTTATGTTCTTCTCTGACTGAAAATATTTTCACTGAAAATATGTCAGAGCCCAGTCTTGTGGAAATTAAATAGAGAAAAATGGGGAAGCAGACCCTTTAATCTTAGCTCTGCATGCTCCGTGGGCCCGAAGCTCACTGTTGCTGAACTGATGTCATTAAAGCTACTTTTTTTCCTGCAGTAAAACATTAATGTGTTGGGAATTTTTTTCAGTTGCACAACAAAAAAAATAAAAAAATTTAAAAAAGAAATAAAAAAAATGGCTGTATTCATTGAAATAAGTAACATTCAGTACAAAATTACATGAACTTTTAAGTTTTGAACAAAATGCTTCTTTACAAGCACTGTTCAGCATAAAAATTGTACATTGATATTCAAACTGCTAAACAGAAAACAAGAAAACAACAAATGTCCTCTTCTTTGTACGTCAATGTCAAAATGTTATACTTTGTAAAATGTGTAGGTACATCAAAAAGCTATTTAAACCCAACCTTCCCCTTGAGTGGTGACCTAGTAAGCAACTCCACTAAAACAACTGCAACATTTGCAGCTTAATGTGCCAGAATTATCAAGGCTAATAAAGATAAAACACATGGAAACTAACTAGTAAGACTTACAGAGTTCTAGGTAATAAAGAAACTTATAATCTACAGCATAAGAAGCATATAGAAGACATGAACTTTTATGTTTGGTCATTTGAAGTGACGGTGTGTGCTGTTCCTGGTGATAGGGGGCAGTACATACCTAAATCATTGCAAGCAAGTGCTATTTTTGTGTTTGAGTAAGACCTTATCAATGGATAGCCATTAGGGTCAAAAATCCCTGGGAGTGCAACCTCCAAAAAAAATGACAAACACATCAGACTCCCTTTCGTAATCGGCAATGAGTGAAGAGTTAAATGTGTAAAACAAGTTTTGTAACCACTTCTTACAAATCAGTAAATGCATTTTGTCCTCATGGGCTTCCGTAGAAGGAAACATGGCATCTACTATGAAGTCGCCCAGAGACTCAACCTGCTCTTATGTATTTTAGACCCGGATTTTATGGTTATTTGTTAGAAAGCCGCCACGATATTTCAACAACTGGGCATCATTTCATTCATTTTCAACATTTTGATGGATATTTCCAGAGATTAATGGTAAAACTACACATTGTCACCTTAATTGGCTGGCTGCGCCTGTTTTAATATCCCTAGATCATGAGGCAGAGGTGGTGGGCTGGTTGTTGTTTTAAAATCCAGCTTTCCTTGTAAATGGCTTACACCCACCACGTCATTTTCTTCCTTTGAACTGTGCATCTCCCCCCGCCTGCTCGTCGTGCTGATTAATCGGCCTCCAAAGACAGACTCTAACTTCCTTAATGATTTCTATGATCTTGTGGCATACTGCATCCTAAAATCTGACTATGTCCTATTTTTTGGTGATTTTAACATAAATATCTGCTGTCCTGACAATGTGCTTGCTAAAGGCTTTTTGAATTTGCTAGATTCATTCAATTTAACTCAATGGGTATCGTCCCTTACTCATGCCAGGAGTCACACCCTGGACCTGGTTCTCTCTTTTGGTCTCCCTGTCATGAACCTATGACTTTGCCTCCTGTGTTCTCTGACCACTCTCCTATACTCTGTGATGTTACTTTGCCATGTCCTGTCCCTGTGTGTGAAGCTCCAGCTACTAGGTTCAGAGCCCTGGATGCAGAAACTGTTGCAAAGTTTGTGGACTGTATGTCTGTAAGGTTAGAGACCTTTAACCCAGATCCATCTAACATTGATCACTATTCACAACACTTTGATTTACTTTGTAATCAGGTCCTGGATGTGGTTGCCTCTCTCAAGCTTTGCAAGTCTAGGCCTAGGAGGGAGCCTTGGCTCTCTGATGTCACACAGGCTTGTAGGCGGGCGTGTAGATCCTCTGAGAGAAAGTGGAAAAAGGATGGCCTACAGGTCTCGCGTGAGTTGTTCAGAGCATCTCTGGTTGCTTATCAGGATGCAGTGAGGGTTGCTAAAACTGCCTATTTTGCAGACATCATCGAAACAAACTCTAAGAATCCCAAGATTCTCTACAAAACACTGAACTCTGTTCTGGTGTATCAGGAGCCTAGCTTCATGTCTCCTACAGCTACAGTAGAGAGTTCCAAAGTTTGGCCCCCTTTACAGAAAGAGCAGACAGGCCAACAGAAGTCTTGCACCGTGGGACGAGACAATCACCACAGGTGGAGGCTCGAGTGATTGTTCTATGAGAGCTGTGACGTCTGATGGCCACAGTAGAGAACAGTTTAGACAAGTTATCATTTAGACAATTGAAAAAGAATCTTAGAGTGCAAAAATTAATAAAATTTTCAAAAGTGAGAAGATTATGTTTCCTTAAAATGTGACAATGATGCCATTTCAATGGTTTCTGGTCCATAATTTTTATTGCTTGTTTGAATATGAAGACTATAGGTTTTAGAGTGGTGGATGAAGCCTGTGACCATGTTGCAATGCAATATGATAAGTGGGGAAAGATCAGTGCATGCATGTACAGTTTAGCAGTTTGGTGTGACAGGATCCTTCTGATAAAACGGAGGCAGTTTAAATTTGTATTAAACTTATTACAGACGTGCTTAACCTGACTGTCAAATTTTAAGTGTTTGTCTAGGATGATCCCAAGGTACTTCACATCACTCCTTACTTCAATGATTTCCTCTTTAATCCTAACCTGAAATAGTTCCTGATCAGGCCTGTTTCTCACGGAGAAGCATATAGACACAGTTTTTTTAACATTAAGAGTTAGGTGGGATGACTCTAGCCATTCTGAGATGTCTGATAAAGCCTGCGTCAGACGCTCTTTGAAAGCAGCAGTTGTTCGGCCGACCCTGAAGAAACCTGGTGCTGATGTCGCTGTGATCGAAAATTACAGGCCTATCTCTACCCTGCCTTTTACATCAAAACTGCTTGAGAAAGTCGTTTATCAGCAGCTGGTCTCACATTTAGCTGACTCGGATCTGTTTGAGGTTTTCCAATCAGGGTTCAGGTCTGGCCATGGTACAGAGTCAGCTCTACTGAGGGTCTTAAATGATATCTATCTATCACTAGATCAGGGTACATCCGTGGTGCTTCTGTTGTTAGATCTGATGGCAACTTTTGACACAGTTGACCACGCGATTCTACTTGATCGCTTGGAATGATGGGTTGGGATCAAAGGGTCTGCTCTGGACTGGTTTAGATCATATCTCCACAACAGGACATTCTGTGTTAAACTGGGTGATGCTTTTTCTTCTTGGGAGGGGCTCCGCTGGGGGGTCCCGCAGGGATCGATCTTTGGTCCTCTTTTGTTTGCAATTCATCTGCTTCCTCTGGGGGTCAATCTTTCATAAACATGGTCTAGTGTTCCATCTCTATGCTGACGATTGCCAGATTTACTCTCCATTGTGTCAGGAGAAAGGTCTCTCTATCCAGTCATTTGTGTCCTGTCTTAACGAGGTGAAGTCTTGGCTAATGGCCAACTATCTGCATCTGAATGAGGGAAAGACAGAGCTAATTGTTTTTCACCCCAATAGCATGGCTGTGGTTCGTTATGTGGATCTTGGTCCTCTTTCTCCCTACTCAAAACCAGTTGTTACCAGTTTGGGGGTGAAAATTGACGCTGGACTTAAATTTTATGCTCACATCAACTCTGTGATCTGGTCCAGTTTCTTTCATCTGAGATGCCTTGCACAATTCAAGCCTATGCTGTTGAGAGCCCACCTGGAGGGGGTACTTTTGTAATTTCTAGGCTTGATTACTGCAACTATTTGCAGGGTTGTGTCAGTCATCACTGTGTCACCTACAGGTTGTGCAGAACAGCACAGCGAGGTTCCTGACTGGGACCAGGAAACGGGACCACATCAGTCCGGTTCTGGCCTCCCTGCACTGGCTTCCGGTCTGTTATCGTTCACACTTTAAACTCCTCATCTTTATTTACAATTTCTTCCAGGGTGGGGCTCCCCCTATCTAGCCACACTCCTGAACAGACATTCCCCATCACGCGCTCTGCGCTCCTCTGACCAAGGCCTGCTCGCTGTCCCTCGTTCTAGGTGTCGTACTCGCGGGGACTGGGCTTTCTCAGTCCTAGCACCGTCACTCTGGAACCAGTTGCCAGCCTCAGTTAGGCTGTCCCCATCTCGGCAAGTCTTTAAGAATCGCCTAAAAACCCACCTTCTCCGCTTGGCGTTCCCTGAACGTGTTTGAATTTGGCCCTCTTTAATGTTGATTTTATTTCCCTGTTTCCATTGGTCTCTTTATCCCTTTTTTACCCATTTGTCTTCTACTTTAATGTTTTACCTTTTTTGCACTATTTGAATTGCTTTTATTTTCAATTTATTCATCATGTTTCACATTTCTCATTTACCATGTTCAGCACCTTTGGCTTCCCGACAGGGTCACGGAAGGTGCTTTATAAATAAAGCTTTGATTGATTGATTGATTGATTGATTGATTGATTGATTGATTTATATCCACACATTAATTCTCCTACAGCACTGCAAATTTCCCACGATTATTCATATTTCTCACCTTGTCAGTAAGGTTCAACTTGGACTACTTTCCAAATAAATAACAGAATCCACTGATATGCAGGATAGTGTAAATGGTAATCTCGTAAATTGTGCCTTTCATTTTTTCCCTACAGACATAAAAGTGTTCTAAAAATGAATTTCGTAATTATTTATTGCTGTTACTTTTTCACTCATGGGGGATCTAATGGCATAATGGAGGAGTGACACATGTTGACAACAAATCAATTGATGCTTTCAGTGGCAGGGCCTGACTGATAAAGTGATAATGAATGCTTATAGAGCGTGTGCTCATATAGAGATGTGTTTATGTGTATGTCAGTAGATTTTGTGGTCGTGCACACGTCTCTGTATTCATGCAAATATGAATAGAGGCAATCTTAAAAGTGCTGAACCTGAGAATCTGTGGGCTGTAATCTAAGCAACGTGTCAATAGGTCTGTGCTTCCATGTCTTGCTGAGGCAGCGCTTTACTGATCAGGCCCATAAAATTCCCTCGCCTAACCCTGCCATGCTGTACATTAACTTTACATCCTTTGTTCTTCCCTTTTTCTTGCAAAATATGTCTTTCTTGATTTGCCTGATACACTTTATCCGCAGAGAGGACTTCCAAGTCAGGCACAGACAGCCATATCTCCATTCTGATAGTGCCTTAAGCTCTTATTGTTGCCAAGTCCTTGGAATGGAGACAATCAATACATTTTGGACTCCCAACATTGCTGCCTCAGACATTAAATCATTATGTGAGGAATCAAACATCTCCCTGAAGAGTGATTGAGTGGGTGGTTAGCTGTGTGTTTGGGAGCATGTCTGTCTCCAGGCTTGGCACGTGATAACAGCACTGGTGCGGAAATGAGCTCATTGGATTGGAAGCTAATGAAAGGGAAGTGTCATGGTGAGTCTGGCATGATGTTGGGACTAAAACATTTAATTGAAGGGAGAGTTTCAAAGAGCACAATGGATTTGACAGCTGACAAAGCGGAAAATCAAGTGGTTGATAACCCATGTTGCAGACAGGTCCACCAACCCATAGTGCTGGAGCACGGCTGTGTCTGCAGGTCATGGGGATGGGTCAAAGGCGGAGAACACATTTCACCACACACCAGTGTTTGTGACAACTAATGGGACTTTAACCTTTATTTCTTTAATATTAAAAATAACAAGTAAAAAGCCTTTTTTCAGTGTACTTAGTCTTTAACAACTCTAATGTGAAAAATCAATAAGCATACCCAACACCTACACATATTTAACATCTGACTCACAGTTTTCTGACTCTTTTCAGTAGAACTCAACATTCCCTTGTGAATGCACAATTATGTGCATTCCTAAAGACAGCAAACATCACAGAATACCAATGACCTCTGCTCCCCATTGATAACCTCTAACTGAATTAAGTCATTTAAAGGCCCTCGGGTAAGCTTTTTGCACTTGAAGCATAAAACTTGCAGGCATGTTTATTCTGCAAGAAAAAAAAGTTAACATCTTGTCACAGTTTTTGGTTTGCAAATCAAAAAGACATTTTGCTTTAAGGTGTTTTAAAACACTTTATATTTAAGTACTTTATACTGGAAAATTGAGAGGTTGAACATGAGACTAGCCTCAGGTAAAACGCATTAGACTTTGTCTTTACTTTATGTTCACTTCAAAATGTGTAATAATGTCTTCTGGAGTGTTTAATGAGCACCTAGCCCTCACAAGGGACTCAGCTCGATCTCTGCATGTTCCATTGTGAATATTTGCAAGAGTCATCTTTGAATCTTCTTATTACATTTTTCCTCATAAAACTATGAACCTTACACATATTCTCATTTTCCTTTGAAACAATGATTTTACATAAATTTAATCGACCTGACCATTTAGCGCCAAACTTCACACTTAAAAAAACCAATTAAAGGCATCAAGAATCATGAAGATGCTTTTTCATCATAATTTCAAGTCTTCACAATAGGCAGCTTTATTTATATAGCACATATAGAACATACCCACAAACGCAGAAGCAATTAAGTGTGCTTTCCAAGAACATAATTAAATCAATGTGACAACATGAAACAGTAGATTATAAAATCTAATTTAAAATGAGATGTAAGAAATTAAATAAAATGACAAAGTTAAAGTATGAGCAGTACATATACACTGCCCAACCAAAATAATTCACCACCTGGATTTCAGTAATCAAATAGGTATGAGCCTCCTATTGGATAATTACTGCATAATCTTTCAGCTGGTAACAAGTTATTTAACCCCAACTGGTGAAAAGAATTGCTTCTCATTTCTTAAACAACCATGTGGAAAGAAAGACACATCTGGTGGTCATGGAAAAGAGGTTAGTCTGTTTGAGAAGGGTCGGATCATGCATCAAGCAGAAAAAACATCTAAGGAGATTGTGCCTCCAGTTCACCCTGTCTGAACAACCTGATTCTTGAACTAAGACGCTCCTATAGAAAAGCGGAACGACGGTGGAAGAGGACAGGTCTGGTTGTTCATCGCAAATTTTTTAAGAACTTCTCGAGTCATACAACAAAGCTGTAGAAAATGCCAGGTCTTCTTTCTTCAGCAACCTCATATGCCAAAATAAGAATAATCCTAAGGTTTTGTTTGATACCATCTCCAGCATCGTGTCTTCTCCTCCGCAGCAGGCTCAGCTATCTTCAGCTGATGACTGTAACAGATTCCTCCACTTTTTTGCAAACAAGGTGTTGAATCTGAGATCCAGCATTCCACCAGCCCCCCCCCCCCCCCCCCCCCGGAGGGAAGGCCCCCCCAGTGCTCCGCGTCTTTCACCTCCTTCTCCCCAATTACACTAAATGACTTAACCTCAATAATCAGTCAGATGAAACTCTCATCACGCTCTTCAGATATCTTAATTCCCTCTGATTTAGTCGGGTCCCTTGCCTCTATCATTCCATCTCTGTTGACTATGATCAACAGCTCACTGAGCCAAGGCTGTGTTCCATCTTACTTTAAAAATGCAGTAGTGACTCCTCTCTTAAAGAAACCCAACCTTGATGCCAGCTCCACCAGTAACTTTAGGCCCATTTCTAAGCTACCTTTCATCAGTAAAGTACTTGAGAAGGTTGTTGAAACCCAACTCAGATCCTGGTTTTCCAAATCAGAGATCTCTGACCCCTTCTAATCTGGCTTTCTGAAGCAACACTCAACTGAGACTGCTCTAGTCAGGGTGCATAATGACCTCCTGATGGCTGCTGATGCAGGGAAATGCTCTGTCGTGGTCCTGCTTGACCTCAGTGCAGCTTTTGACACTGTAGACCACAGCGTTCTACTAAACAGGTTAAAGGCCCTGGCTGGGATTTCAGGTTCTGCTCTAGACTGGCTCTCTTCTTATCTCACCAACAGAACATTCATAGTGAAGTCCGAAACCTTCTCTTCAGATACTGCCTCTCTAACATGCGGGGTCCCACAAGGTTCAGTTCTAGGGCCTCTACTATTCGCATTCTATATACTTCCCCTAGCTGGCATCATTCAGTCTTTCCCAGACATCTCCTACCACATCTACGCTGACGATATACAGCTCTACATGTCCTTTATGCCACACCAGTTGGACAGGCTGGCCACACTTGTACTCTGCCTGACCCAGATCAGTAACTGGCTGTCCAGCAACTTTCTTGTCCTAAATGCTAACAAGACAGGGACCCTGATCGCTGCACCCCCGTAACTTCAGCCAAAAATTGAGCAAGAAATTGTCTCTTTTTGCCCATCAGCCAAGGCCAACATTAGAAACCTGGGAGTTATTTTTGATCCAGCTTTAAGTTTAGACTCACACGTCAAAACCATCTCCTGCTCTTGTTTCTTTCAACTGAGAAACATTTCAAAAGTCCGTAAACTGGTTTCTACTGCAGATCTGGAAAAAATCATCCATGCCTTTTTGTCATCACGCTTAGACTATTGTAACGCTCTTTTTACTGGTCTCAGCAAAACCTCCCTCTCACACCTTCAAGCCATCCAAAATGCAGCAGCCAGACTCCTAACCAAATCCAGCAGACGAGCTCACATCACTCCAGTTTTACAGTCCCTCCACTGGCTCCCGGTAGAATATAGAATTCAGTTTAAAGTTTTAGTCCTGACCTATAGAGCTCTTAACAACCAGGCTCCAAGCTACCTATCTGAGCTTTTATCCCCACACACCACCTCTCGGAACCTTAGATCCACATCTGAAAACCTCCTGGCTGTTCCTCGAACCAGACTGAAAACCAAAGGGGACAGGGCCTTTCAGACTATTGCACCCAGACTTTGGAACAGTCTACCTTCAAATCTCTGTCTCTCTAACACTGTAGAGGTCTTTAAAAATCATCTAAAAACTCACCTTTTCATCCAGGCGTTCCCTCCCTAAATGTTCTAAAAGATGGCTTTGTTCGGGTTCACACCTTCACTTTGTTTATGCTCATGATTTTATTTTCTATTTTATCACTGCTATTGTTTTTCTGATGTGTTTATTGGTTAGAGGTATTTGCCCTGATCTTTATCATGTTGTACAGCGCTTTGTGATTTATATCTGTGAAAGGCGCTATATAAATAAACTTTTACTCACTTATTTACTTACTTGTACAAATAGCTAAAAGTGGGTTAAGAACTGTCCAGCGCTTTATTAAACTGGTCTGAAAGTCCAGATGGACCCCGTTCCAGAGTGATGGTGCATCAGGGTAAGAAAAGAAGCAGATGAAGTGATGACCCCACCAGGCCTAATGCCTACTGTATAAGCCTGTGGTGGCAGTGCTATATTCTGGGATTGCTGCAGTTGGTCAGGTCTAGGTTCAGCAACAAGATGTGCTCCAAGAATGTCAGACTACCTGAATACACTGAATGGCCAGGTTATTCCATCTTCCCTGATGGCACAGGCATATTCCAAGCTGACAATACCAGGATTCATCAGGCTCAAACTGTGAAAGATTGGTTCAGAGAGCATGCTCTTTTACTGTGCAGCACTTTGGTTGGCCTCGGCCATTTAGAAATGTGCTTTATAAATAAAATAAAATGGAGTGGAATGGAATGGAATGATACATCATTCCAGCTCCTGCCTGGGGTATTCTGCTGTTGTGTCCTTGGGCAAGACACTTCGTCCAACTTGCCTGTGTTGGTGGTGTCAGAGGGGCCGACGGCGCCAAATGGCAGCCTCGCCTCTGTCAGACCGCCCCAGGGCGGCTGTGGCTACAAAGAAGCTTACCATCACTGGCGGTGTATGAATGTGAGAGTGCATGGAAGCATCTTTGACTGTCCTAAAAAGCGTTATATAAGTTCAATGCATTATTATTATTATTATATTATATATATTTTTTTCACACATGGATTGGCCATCGGAGCCCAGACCTTAACCCCACTGAGAATCTTCGGGATGTGCTGGAGAAGGCTTTTTGCAGCAGTCAGACTCTACCATCATCAATGCAAGATCTTGGTGAAACATTAATGCAACACTAGATGGAAATAAATCTTGCGACGTTGCAGAAGCTTTTCGAAACAATGCCACAGTGATTGTATGCTGTAATCAAAGCTAAAGGAAGTCAACTGAAATATTGGCCAGGCGGTGTATTTCACACCTGTATTCAACATCTAATAAGAGCGGCTTTTTTGGTCGCTTCCAAAAATCACAAATAAAATTAAAACCCAATTTACATAATACACCAAGAGCACAGAATGTGCTTGGGTGTTGACATTTTGACAAAATAATTTTTAGTTAGTCTATGTTTTTATGTTGCATGGATAATCTCAATAGGAGGATCTTACTGTACGTGATGTCAGTGTTTATGTTTCTCGCATTGCATCACGGTAGTGTGTGGCAAGAAACAATGCATTAGGCCCATAATTTGGTTGTTTTGCAACTTTGGAGGAGGATTCAGCGACGCAGATTGATTATTCTGCTGTGTAATTGATAGTTTGGCCCGTTGCAAGCTTGATAAAAAGGTTTATTGACATTTCCTCCATAAACGACCGCGAAAGTTGAAAGAGATGATAGGAAGCAACAAGAACTCTCTGAAGAAAGCCTGGACTCCTGCAGCAACGGACTGTTTGTGAGGCTCATTTAGTTCACTGTAAGTCCTTGTGACTAAGTATTTGTTAATTTGAGAAGAGGTTTATATTTTATATATATATTTTTATTTATTATTATTTTTTAAATATTCATCTTTGAGTGTTTTTAAATCCACTGAGTCATGTTGTTGTTGAATTCTGATACAGGTGTCTCTATCTGCAATCGAATTAATAATAGATGAATGAATGAATGAATGAATGAATGAATGAATGAATGAATGAATGAATGAATGAATAAATAAATGAATAAATAAATAAATAAGGACACAGATTATTGAAGCTTTACCCAGCTTTGCAGTTGCTGTGTGGATTTATCTGTTTTCTTCGGCCATCACCCACAGATGATGTAAATAACGCTTTGTCTTGTCGGAGCTAACTGCTACTATGAGCACGACCACGACTTTCTCAGAACGGGCCTTTAATAAGTGTAATTTTCTCTTTTAAATACAGATTTTAAGCTTCTATTTAAACCTCCTCTTGTCTTTAGACTTTGAAGTCTTTATATAGCTGGGATTTTGTCTGTAAACTCTCTTAAAAGTGAACGTCGCGTATTGATAGCAGCTTGTTTTTGCCACACTTGCGCGTGCACACAAAATGAAAAAAGATGTCGACAAAGATCTTCCTATAGTCGTGTTGCACAAGATCAGGTGAAGGAAACTCCCAGGAGAGTTTTAAATCAATGCTGCCATCTGGAATGAATGGATTACATGTGTGAAAAGTAAAGAAGTCCATTGATAGCTCAGTTGAGTGACATTAAAATCAGTCATGTAAGCATGAATCTTAGATCCCAGCGGGAATTTTGAATGACTGAACACAATTATATATAAATAATAAGATCTTTATATTTTTACTGATACATAAAACTGAAAAATATAGAGTTATGAAAAAAAATGAAAACAACTAAAGGTGTGTTTCCATAATTGGAACTTCCGGGTAAATTTACAGGAACTTCCCAACATGCGCGTGTCTCCACTTGACTGGGCCAGCCGAATGGCCTTTTTCAGGAACTTTCTGAGTACCTGATCAGGGGTAGGTACTAGGAACAGCCCCGTGGAGTAGCTGAGCGGAACTTTTGGTTAACTCACGCTGATTGGTTGTAACTCAGTAGGAAATTACATCAGCAGATGTCATCCAAAACAACCGGGTGTTGTAAAATTAGAGGCCGAATGCAAGCTAAAGAAAATAAACACCGGAAAAATGGTGAAAATTCCCCCACACCAATAATTAACGGGACATTGTCATCTCACAGAACGCAGTGAAAATCGACACTTCTTCTGGTCGTGAACACCACAGTTTTCATCACGCAGTTGCTCTCGTCCGACGAATGGGTTCAATTATGATATACTTCAACAGACTATTAGTAATATCACTGTGGATGCTTTTGGCGCTGATCAGTGACATCACTCACTGCCAAACCAGTCGCGATGTGCCGACAACTGTGCAAAGTCCTGAAAGGGCTGAATTTGAATGGAGACACAACAGCTGAGAGGACTGGGACATCCTATCTCACGCTCAAGTTCCAGCAATGGAAGCAAAGCTTAAGTCTTGCATTAGTGCAAATTTGAACTCACAAACACATTTTCATTATTTCATAATTTCTACAAGCAGTTAACAGGAATTCTTATTCTTATTCTTTTTTCTTAGACATGCAAACATAAATCTACTGCTGTTGTTATCAAATGAAAGGAGTAAGTACTGTCTGAAAAGGTCACTGTGTTTCTGTTAAATCATTACCTACTTTACTAAATGGTAAATGGCCATTGTATAGCGTCTTCTTATGGTTCTACCCCCCCCAAAGCGCTTCACAACACAGGCATCCACACGTTTGTGGTGATGTGCTATGTAGCCACAGCTGCCCTGGGCATCCTGACAGAGGCGAGGCCTGCTGTACACTCGCGCCACTGGTCCGTCTGACCACCACCAGCAGGCAAGTTGAGTTAAGTGTCTTGCCCGAGGACACAAGAGCAGCATTTTCTGGTGGGAGCCGGGATAGATCCTGCAACCTTCCGATTACTGGACAACCCACTCTATCTCCTGAGCTACTGCTGTCTCAGTCTACCCACTCCAGTGGAATTTTGTGTTTGCATAAAGAGGACCCCATGTCAAAAATCACCCATTTTCTTCAGAAATGCAAATAAAAGTGTTGGAAATGTATCGTATTAATAACTACATCATGAAATGATTTAGTGCTGGAAAACACATCAAGACAAGTTTCTCCTCTGGCCCTCAGAAGAGAAAAAGCTGAAGTCATGAGTGAGGCCAGCAGTAAATTCAAGGGAGGGGCAGAGTAGCCAGCTAGCTTTACGAGCCGGGCTTGGACATGTTGAAATAGTCTCAACGAGAGGTTTTGTTCTGAAAGGCCAGACTGTTCTCACATGCAGCGAGCAGAGCATCCAGTCGTCCTACTGCAAACACAAGGCACATGAGCAGGCAGCGGGTAAAAGGCCATTTTACAAACATTTAATCAGCATGACCTATGAGTACATGCTGCTTCGTGAACAGTAAAAATAAATCCAAATCAACAAGGTGGCACTGAGACCTGGCATAACCTCAAATTTGTTGCCAATCACGAGTGAAAATTAAACTTTTTAAACATCAAACAACAGAAAAAAACAGGAATGCTGTCAAAAGTTTGAGGTTTTTATGCAGAAGATGTTTCAACTCCTGGCAGTAAGTGATATAGTTTGCCGTACTTCAAAGGCAACATTATTAAAGAGGAAATGCTTGGATCATAAAATGTGTAAGAAGAATCTGCAAGCAAGTAAGGAGGGGTCATTTGCGGGGCAGGCTAACTCAAGCAGTGTGCTTTTCATTCCATGCTCTATTTCTCTTATCCTCGCTGCACCCATACCTATTATTTTGTGCCCTTAAATGATTTCTCTAAGTCCGCCAAGACTTTGCAGTTCAAATCATCCTTTGCTCTTTCCGCACACCACCATAAGCTACGTATTTGTTCTCAACACTGTCTTTTTTTAACCCAGCTAGGGAACACAAGTCATCCTGACTGCCACCAGTGGCTCTTGGAAATCTCAGCAGTACCTGGGAATGTTGTGTTGCCTTAAATCCATCCTGGCTTTACTTTCAAAAATCTGTCTTTTATCTGCTTTGTCCGTCTCCTCCTGACTTTTGACCTCACCTCTCCCTTGTTCCAGCATCTTGAGAAATTGGTGTTAAAACAAGTTTATTCTCAATCTCTTTGGAAGAAAAAGGTCTGGCAGATTAAATTGTGAAACCAAGAGAAGTTAATCCAAGTTTTATCTATTTTTTTTTTTTTTCACTTTAGAGCTTTGACTTCTCTTTCCAGTTCTTAGTGCGATTCCCAGGGAAGAGACCAGAGATTTGTTCAATATTTGTGAACCTCTCAGATGATATATGCAGGAGCTGAGTTGAGGGTGCGTGTGTGACTTTCTAGTCTTGGCTGCTAGCCCATGGAGCCGCCTGTCATGCTTTTTTACAAGCTGGCAAAACTTTCTATGATGTGATGGCTGAGAGTTGTAGGCTGAGTGAGGATTCTGAAGATCAGTAGAGGAGAAGCAAGGCTTTTTGGCAAAAACAAGCATTTCAGTGGAGTTAGTTGCAGAAACCTGTAAATTCTCTAGTGTTCTGAGGATAGATGGAATTTGTTTTGATGATTTCAGCCTGACTAACTGCTTCTTGTGATGGGGAGTGCCTGCATGACTAATCAAAGGATGATGAGAAAGTGCACACTTGTTTTGCCTGAGTAATAATTCATCTCCATTGCGCAACAAACTGCGGCCCTTTTTGGACGACTAGATGGAAACATGTCTGCCCATTTTAAATGCTCGTCCTATTAGCTTTAGCATTACTTTAGTACAAAAATGGAATCTGTGCAAAACAGCTATGTAGGAAGTAAAAATCTCATTTGATCATTAAAGGTCTGGAACACCTGTTTAATCAATCTGGTGCACCAGATTGATTAAACTAGAAGAGCTTCAGACAGCAAAATTTGGAGTCTTATTTCCTAATATTTGGAAATCTCATCTCGAACTGGATAACAGCAACGCGACTCTGCCACTGACTGGCACCGTTGATGTTTTATCTCCACAAATACCACAAGCTTGAATGAGTTCTGCCATGTGGCAGAGTTGCTGATGCTAACAGTTAGCTTCTACTAGCTGAGACGCTCTCTGCTGTTTCCTGGACGCTAAAAGAACAACAGCCTTTTCCCCGTCGTGAGTCAAGATGGGTGAGTCCATGATTGTTAAGTGACAGAGTGACATAGATCTGTCAGGATTTTCAAATCCTTGAGTTTCACCGTCTATTTTCTATCAGAAGCTAATGAAGGATATAGGTGTAGAAGATATTTTTCATTTTCAGTCTGCATGAAAAACTCAGTCACTGATTAAAATCACATATAAGATTTTAAAAATGGTTTTTTTTCAGTGCTCCATCCCTTTAATGCATTGCTGCTGTCTGTCTAAAAATGACCCTTCACCATCCTCGTGTAAAGTACAAACCCAAATAGTTAGCAGACTGTTTAAACTCCATTTACCTCCATAAGTTTGTGCCATTTTAGTTAAGAAAGTAGATTTTTGTCCAAGACGTTTGAAGCTTTAAAGTTATTGTCTTGGACTTCACCTGAGGCACAACACCTGTGCTGAGCTGTCGCTGCTGTGTTTTCCATCTGTGAAATAGTGCTGTTTGTGGCTGTGTGTGGTTAGGCTGAAATTACACACCTTTACATTGGTCTCAACTGCTCTGTCACTCCTGAGGAGGTCCCAGGTTGATTTTACCCAGACTGCTACAGCGATATGGCTTTAGGTCCTACAGCTCAAATTACTCGTGACCATTGGATATTAAAAGTCTGCTCCCCTGAGTGCAATAAATGGTGTTACTGCACCTAGAAATTTTCCCTTTATACTGTTTGGGTTCCGCATCCTTGTGACCTCAGTCTGGCACTTAAGTCTCTTGTCATTATTTTCCGTGCATTAAGAATTATTTAAAGGTGTGGAACACTGAAAAACATTTTAATGATGATTTCTGATTATAATCAGTCCCTCTTTGTTTTTCATGCAGGATGAACAGGAAACCAGTCTCCTACACCTATTTCCTGCATTAGCTTCTGATAGAAAATAGACAGTGAAACTCTAGGATTTGAAAATCCTGACCGATCTGTTAGCATTAGCAACTCCTCCATACAGCAGAACTCCTCCAGGCTTGTGTTATTTGTGCAGATAAAACATCAATGTTGCAGAGAAACAGAGTCAGCGGTAGGGTCTTATAGCTGTTCTGCCATCTAAGGCGAGATGTCCAAATATCAAGAAGCAAGACTCCAAATCCTGCAGAGTGAAACTCTCCTCTGATGTAGCATTCAGGTAGTTCCAGAAACAAGAGCATCTGAGCCGCCAAGTGTGCGTTCATTCCCATGCAAAACATTCCCACACCCTAAGCGGCTAAAACTGACAAAGGGTGACCGAACGTTTGTTTCCAACGTGTTGGGAATCCCAACTTGTCGGGAGGCGATGCGCTGTGCCAGAGTGTTGCTTTCCGACGCCCGCCGTAAAACAGAGATTTTACAGAATTGTGACCTTTACCCTCTTGCTATTTAACCATCCCCTCACCCCCATCCTAACCTTAACCCACTTGTGCATGCTAAACTTTGTTTCTAGTTGAATCCTTCCTCTCAAACATGGTTAATGAGAAATTTGGAATGAGAATGAGAAACAAGGTTATATCGCTAGAGGTTAGAGCTTAAATGTTGATGAAATGTCTGTTTTATCGCGGGCGTCGGAAAGGGATGCTCTGGCACAGCACGTCATCTCCCAATGTGTTGGGAGCCCCAACAAACACTTTGGTCACCTTTTGTCAGTTTCAGCCGATTCGGATGTGAGAACGTTTTGTCCTACTAGAGAACACTGCGGCTGCGCAGTGGCGCAGTGGTTAGCAGCAAGGAGGTCCTGGGTTCGCTTCCCGGCCTGGGATCTTTCTGCATGGAGTTTGCGTGTTCTCCCTGTGCATGCGTGGGTTCTCTCCGGGTACTCCGGCTTCCTCCCACAGTCCAAGAACATGACTGTTAGGTTAATTGGTCTGTCCAAATTGTCCTTAGGTGTGTGTGTGTGTGTGTGTGTGTGTGTGTGTGTGTGTGTGTGTGTGTGTGTGTGTGTGTGTGTGTGTTTGTGTGTGTGTGCATGGTTGTTTGTCCTGTGTGTCTCTGTGTTGCCCTGCGATGGACTGGCTCTCTGTCCACGGTGTACCCCGCCTAATTGCCTGTTGACTGCTGGAGACAGGCACCGCCCCCCCCCCCCCCACGACCCTACGTGGACTAAGCGAGTTCAGAAGATGGATGGATAGAGAACACTGCAAATGCACTGATTAAATGAGTCCTACACCTTTAAGATGGGTGCCTACTCAATCATTTATACTGCATATTATTTGATCTGTACCCCATATGCAGCAAATGTCCTGTTTTCCAGTCATCAGATTTCTAGCTGGAAGCCTGAATGACTGCTTGTGTTCGGTATCTGTTTGTACATTCAGCCTAGTGGTTAGGCTGGGAGTCTTTTATCAGATTGTTGAAAAGATGCAGATGAAAGCTGACTCATCCCGTTACTTCTTACCCAACACACCATAGTCTTGTGGAGATGCACCCCACTGCTAACAGCACGATGAAATGTTTTATATTTTTATTTTTATTTTTTCAGTTTGCAACACTCTTAATGCCAAGCTCATTAAGGCAGGAAGAAAATAACATAAATGAAATAAATTTTGATTTTTAGGATAAAGATCTAATGGTTACTCAAACTAACATATTCTAAATTTAGCTGAGGTCTTGTCTGTCTTACCCTGTAGGCCAATTCTTCTAGTTAGGGATCTAGAACCAAGAATGAGTGAGAGGAAGTCAGCTTTGAGAGGAGAAAAAGGCAAAGGTAGGGACGTGATGCATAGCCGGAACATCATGAAATACTTGCGCTCATGCACTTAGGGGTGATCACACGCTGTGGTTATCACGTACTGTGATTACCTCTTACCCAGAGGTGTTTGATGGCATTAGGGCCACTCTATTGCAGTTTCTGTCTGCAGGCAAGGTGAGTAAATAGCTAGTCTGGCTCATCATCATCCCATTAGTAGCTACATTCAGCAAATCATGTTTCATTTCAGTGCTACTTCAGGCTAACGAACACATACTGATTTATCTAACAAACACCACAACGACAAAGTGCCAAATTAATTTGGTGATACTAACTCGCTCCTGGCAACAAGCTGCTAGGGTTTCTGGTTTAAACTTGTTCCCCTATGAAGATAAAAACGCAGGATGATGGAGCTGTGATAGTAAAAGTAAATGAATGAATGAATGAATGAATGAATGAATGAATGAATGAATGAATGGGACACAAGTGTAATGCCTTCTGAATTAACTACCTGTCTGACTAAAAATGCTGCCACACTGCATCCATGTGGTCAGGACTAGGAACTGAAATCCAGCTGCATCACTTGACTGAAGCTTGAAGATTTTTTTTTATTTATTTTTTTAAATCAATAAAAATGCAGTCACATTAAATCCATTTAAAACTAATGAAATTAAATAAATCCTTGACAACACCTTCAAATAATGTCCTTTTCAAATTCAGTTATTTAAAGTTAGTTTTACTAATCCTAAATAAAATCATTTGAAAATTTAAAACACCTAAGTGATCATATTTTCTTTCCATCCATCCATCTGCAGAAGGGAAATCCAAACACTCGTTTCCTTGTTTCATTCTGCAGCTTCTCCGAGGTGCCCTTAGGCCAGCGAGGACATAACAGTTCTGGCTCTGTCCCGGGTTCTCCCATAACAGGACATTAGAAAACCTTTAAAAGAAGCTGATCAGAAGGCAAACTGTCAGCTGCCTGAACCACAACTGAACAGTAACTCCTCTTTAAGCTACCCCCTGATGGTGGAGTTCCTCAAAGTTTAGTCCAGCCCTAGGGAAGACATTCCTTTTAGCTGCTTGTATCCTGGATCTGGTCCTTTTAATTCATGATGCAAATCTCATACCCACGGGTAAAATTTGGAGCAACGACGGCTTCTTCACCATGACAGACTGTAGCAACGCCCTTATTTTTGTTTTTGATGCCCTGATCTAGCAGATCATCTCATCCTGATGCTTCAGCCAAAGACTCATTTCCATTTGGGGAAGCGTTCCACTTTGTTTTTAACCCTGATGTTCTTGTGAAATGTTAAACTGTCTGCTGTTAGTGAAAAACTGTTTACATCTTTGAGAAACAAATCATGCTGTGTTCTTGGTTGAGGCACAGCATGCTGCATCATTTGTAAATTTTGGCTTTCTGGGTGTGTGGAATCCACGCTAAACCAAAGAAATTGCATTTAGGCGGTATACAAATCACTGTAATCCTCTTTCACAGCTACAAATGTATGGTTGCTTGGTTATTTAAAGGCCAAACACATTCTAAAAAGAAATTTGTCAACATCTTTTTCGAGAGCAGACGGACGGAAATATAAAGTAGAGCTGTGGGGTTTCAAGCTTTAATATTCTTTGATGCAAATTGCATCAATTAAAAATATAATTGGTCTGTGGTTTTTCTTTAAGGACATTCCCAGGCCTGTCTGTCCTGACTGTGTCTGTCGTTGGGTGTAACTGCTCCCCACCTCAATGTGTCGCCGGCCTGAGCGTAGCAGCAGACGTTCTGCAGGCTCAGTAGACCACAGAATCCTCTGGGTAGAATCATTCATGCTGAACAGCACCATTAGGTCTGAGGACCACATTAAGTTCACACACACACAGATGCGCACACGCACACATGCATGCACACAGACACACACATACCTATAATGATTCCCATATTACCTCATTTGTGTGAAGATTATTACAAAAAGTTATAAAAACTGTGGACAAGCAAATAAAGACCAAACATTGAAAAATGTGCTTTTTATTTCTTTTTTTATTTCATTTTTTGTTGAATATGAGTTATTGAACACATACCGGCCTCTGCTAAAGAAATAAACAAGTCTAAGTAATTAATTTGATTCACTGAAATACTTTTACCACAAGGGGGCAGCAGCACATTGCTTTCACCCTGTGTAATGCAGGCCATGATAGTGTGTAAAGAACAGACAAAATAAAGCCTGAATAAAACCTTACATTTCGAGTCTCTCTTCTCTTTGAGCCACATGCTGATGTACCAAGAGGGGCACAAATAACTGAGGTTGGTAGTCAGGAGGAGACAGAGGGACAGTTGGTGTTTGGGAGGCAGACAAGAGCAGGCAGGGTCAGAGCCTGGAGAGTAAACTATTCCCAAAAGCACCAACGGGTGGAGCGGATTGTGACCGTCTGGTGTGGAGAGACCACCTGTTTGTCTGCCTGCTGGTCCAAATGGTGTGATCTAATGATTGAGGTTGGCAACTTCAGCGTAAAACAAAACCCGTTTGGTGGGGTTAACCTGTTACAAGTTCAGGATATCTTCTATCTGGACAAGTTCACAACTTCATTCTGCAGTTTTGAAATTGAACTATGAACCTGCACCTTCAGTCTAACTCACAATCATAGAAGAGAGGATTTGCGAGGGTCAGAGGTCAGATTCTGATGCTGCAAGGGCACACAGAGGTGATACAATGGCTGTCAGCCACAGACTCATGCACATAGGCTCAAAAGACACACACAGACAACTGCCAAGGGCATTTCTGATATGAAATCAGTTTACAGCCACATAACCCACAAATACTTAGTGAGGCAAGGATGGTTCCACGACACCCTGTAGGACAGCCATTCGAGAGCATATTGTAGATGGAGAGATTAAGAGTCAGCTTCAACTGCTGCTACCCAACACCAAAATAACATATAAAGGATTATGTCTTGCAAAGTTGAGCAAAATGCTATAAGGTCCAAGAGAGAGTAATCACACTGGGAGGAGAAGAAGGGCAAAGGTCGTGGATCTATTATCCAAATGAAGTCAGGCACATGGTAGCTTTGACAAACGCGTGGGCAAAATGGATTTCTTGGCAGAAATCCCAGCCATAACTAGAGTGACTGCCATGAACAGGCTTATCTGTCAATCAGCCACAGGTGGTAAATTGTACACATCATAAGTCAGCCACTAAGAGGAATTTGAGAGGTTCAGGTTTAGGTTAAGGGGCGTGGACCAAATCAGTGTTTCAGATGGATACTCCACAACATAATCCAATTATAAAAATTATCTTTTTGAATTAAATTTGAAGATTAATAATTACGCTAAGGCTTTACAGTGAGCATAAACACGTGCTTCCTGTGGAAAAAATGCTCTGGCACTCCTGTTTCAAAAAGAATGAGTATTACCATATTTTCCGGACTATAAGCCGCTACTTTTCCCCCACGCTTTGAACCATGCGGCTTATGAGGTGCGGCTTTACTGAAGATTTTCCTTCACCTGCCATGGGGCGCTTTAGCAGAAAGTAAAACAGGTGGAAGTCAAAAGTGGAAATCGAAGAAAGTGCTCATTTTAATTTAGCACATGCAAGCAGCCGGCACGACGAAGAATCTTTTTCAAATCCATACCCCCTCATCATGGTAACTACATGTATGAGTTCATATGATGCCACATTTAGGTTGAAGGCCATCGATCTGGCAGTAAAGGAGGGAAACAGTGCTGCCGCACGTAAGCTTGGCATGAATGAATGAACCCATGGTTGCCGCACGTAAGCTTGGCATGAATGAATTAATCCATGGGTCGGCGCTGGAGACGGCAGCGGGAAGAACTAATTAAAGTCAGCTTCACCCCGGGATGATGACAGCAACACGGAGAGCGACACTGACATCGCCACAGAAAAGGTATGTGACGAAGTTCTTCTGAGGTTCAACTCCGACACTGAAAAAGAGGACTTTAATGGCTTTAGTGTGCAAGAGGAAGATGAGAGCGAATGACTTTTTCTGGTAGGCAAGTGTTTTATTAACTAACCAGGCATGTTTTGTGTGCAGTTTTTATTTTCAAATAATCCAGGGCTTATTAATGCTGTGTCAGCGCTGTTCTTTCTTCTAAACATGCAAATTACCGGTAATAATGTGTCAGTTCTGTTTTTATTTTATAACCATCCAGAAATATGAATGCTATCAGCGCTGTTTACATTTCTAAACTTGCGGGCATGTTCACCCATGTTTAAAATTTGTTTTGTTGAATTAAAACAACAATGAAAAACCTCTGTGTAGCGTCTTTGTCTAATTATCTTATGTTATGGCCATACATGCACTGTGCGCCGGAGACCTGCATGTGGCTGCTACGCCACGGCTTGTATTTGAGTGTGGCGTGTGTGTGTGTAGAAAACCTTTTTTTTGTTGGTGCGGCTTACATTCAGGTGTGCTCTATAGTCCAGAAATTACGGTATACCATTTTCTGTGAACTTCATGTTTAAAGAGCAAGTCACCCCCTACCAGAGTCTTACTCCACCACCACTTCTGGGTGGAGCCACTAACAAATACACACAGAGGCAATGACATTGTGACATCATAATGTACCAACTAACATAATGGGGTACCTTCTTAGCCAATAGCGATGGGAGATTAAAATTCAAATGCAGTGCACAGTTTTCACCTAAAGGCGGCGCAACACTGACAGTTTTAGGCAGAATTTTTACTTTTTAATTAAGATTCACTAAAGTGCCCAATTATTGAGTACGCGTCTTTGGGCGGCAGTAGCTCAACAGGTTGAGCGGGTTGTCCAGTAATCGGAAGGTTGCAGGTTCGATCTCGGCTCTGGACAGAGAATTCTGCTGTTATGTCCTTGGGCAAGACTCTTAACCCACCTTGCCTGCTGGTAGTGGTCAGAGGACCGATGGCACCTGTGCTTGGCAGCCTCGCCTCTGTCAGTGCGCCCCAGTGCAGCTGTGCCCACATCGTAGCTCATCACCTTCAGTGTGTGAATGTGTGTGTGAATGGATAAATGATACGCTGTAGTGTAAAGCGCTTTGGAGTCCTTACTCTGAGAGGCGCTATACAAGTGCAGATCTTTTATCATTTATCATTATCATACAGCACGCCCAGACACTCATTTATATAATTTATCAGCAAAAAACATTCTAAGTGACAATGTGTAGTTTTTCCATTAATTTCTAGAAATATCCATTGAAATGTTGTTGAAAATGAATAAAATGATATCAAACCACCAAAAAATATTTGCTGCTTCATACATATAAACGTAAAAATCGGGTATAAAATACATTGGTTGAAGGTCTAAATCTTTGGGGGAGACCATATTAGACGCCATGTGTCACATTGCGCCTGCCAATGATGTCACACTATTTGATTTGCTAGAAGTACCATTTATGGAAGTTACGTTCACACGTTTGTAAAAGTTACTTTAGCACGTTGACACAGAAGATTTTGATTGGTCTGGAAAAATGTGCATTCCTTGTAGTCCTTAAAAACATTTTTTGGGGAGGAAAATTTGTTTACAGGAAATTGCCAAAAGAAATTTAAAATGAAAGCAAAAGTATTAGCTGATAAACTGAGACCCAGAGCAACTCCGATTTTAATGAACTTGGCCAAAATTAAAAAGAACTTTATTGAGCAAATAACACAATGATTCATGGAATGTATGGATCCATTCGTACACTCAAAATTCAACATTTTGAAGGTATGACTGGATTTATTCACACAAAAACTAACAAAATACACAGAAGAATTCCACATTTACACAAACAGAAAGGGCTACTAATTATACATAAAAGAACTGCTGGGCTTTCTGGCACAATCTGATATTGGTTTTACGTAGTTTCACATTCTTCAAAAAATATGTTTTTGTAACAAATTACAAATTTAAAGAAAATGTTTAGGCGGTAATAAAACATGAATTTAATAACAAAACTGCTAAACTCTTTCCAAAATATATGTGAAAGAACAGAATCGGAAAAAAAAGACATAATATATTTTGGTCGAGTGGTATTGCCGTTGTGTGATGTCATCGGCAGACGCAAGACCGTAACCTACACCACCGGAATACTACAAACAGCATAGCATTCACTCGATGGAATTACCTGAAGGACCATTAAAGTCTGAGGAGTCACGCCGAGGCTGTGTGCTTTCTCCTCCACAGGTAACAACATTTACCATAATGTTTGTTCAACTAGTGCCAGTTACGGTAATATGGTGTAAAACTACCTGAAATGTACGTACTGCCCCCTATCGTCAGGAAACTACACACTGTAACTTCAAATACTTCATTGATTAATATCTGTTAACCTTTAGTTTGCCTCTGAAGTAATACTTTATGAAGCAAAATAGTAAGAAATACAAACAGGTCATTTTATTGAAAAATGTTTGTAAAAATCTAAAAGAAATCTGCAAATGTTTAAGAACTAATTGCTTGATTCATGCATTTTTCCTAATATAATATAAACCCAATATTTTTTACAGAAATTTTTTTGTTCACAAAAAAGTTACAAAATCCATTATTAAAATGCACCTTTCACTGGCTGGGTCGGCCTATCTCAAATGTAACATGGGCTTCAAGTTTACACTTTGATGAATAAACCACATTCTATTGAGCAATGGTGACTTCATGGCAAACAGTTTGGGCCAAGTCCTTTTACAAAGGCCATGAAGTGAGCCAAAGCAATAATAAATGGAGGTGCTTCTCCTCGAGAATGGGCCAAGTCCACATCCTCGAAATTTAGTCAAATCTTGCAGCTTTGTTTGAAATTGATCTGCTTCCAGTTTGGCATTTCTGTGTGCAATAACTCACAAAGGACAGAACTAGCTGGCTTAACTTTAACCAATATGTCAACATTTTAAACTACCATATCCAAAGTTGCTCTTGGTTTTTGTAAACTAATGACCATGGGTGCATCTGTAACTGTATTTCCTGTCTGTGTTTGATTGGCTGCACGGCAAACTGTTCATGGACATATGAAAATGGGGTGGGACCTTTCCCCTCATTCTGCAGCTCTTCTGTGCGGAGGCTGCATTCCCAGGACCACTCAGGGGGCTCCAGTAAGTAAACCATGATACCAAACCCACCCGGAATTCTAGGAACGTTTTCCCTGGTTTCAGGTTACCACATTGCTAAACACAGATCACAGGCATGCTCTCACACACACACACACACACACACACACACACACACACACACACACACACACACACACACACACACACACACACACACACACACACACACACACACACACACACACACACACACACACACAACAGCCTTCACAGTGGCATACTGTACTTTTTATTTGTATAGAGCTAGTTTTGTTAGCTTTGCTCCTTCCCTCCACTGCTTGTCATTCATTTTCATTTTGAACTTGCATACCTTTCCAGTGGGTTGGAGGAAAAACGTGGACTTGCACTCCAATTTGCAGTTTGAGTCAAACCAAACCTACTGTTGAGATTTTCTGTATTGATAAATCTCACATGCTGAAACTCAACCGTATGCACATAATTACACTAAAACCCTGCAGAGTATCTTGCCAAGGCTCAATTCAGAGCTTCACTGTTCACCATGTAAATTTTTCTTTATACAATATTCAGCTATTTTACAGTCAGAAAAGTCAAATCTAAAAACACAAGCTCGTGGGGAGATAAAATGCACCTACAAATTAAAGATGGAGCATTTTTGTCTCCTTCCTTTCTTAAAAATTGAAGCCATAGTATCTTGACTATAAGAGATGGCATTTACTTGATGCTATGACACTCAGGATGCCGAGCTTAGAATCCCATGCTCACCTAAGCACACAATCAGATCAACCTTTATTTATGGACTGCTTTTCACACTTGGAAAGAGACCAAAGTTCTTTACAGGTACAGTAAAAGAAAACAGTCATGGAAACAAAATCATACACTAAAACTGATGAAATAATCAATGATATGGCCTAAAAAGCCTAAAAGTCAAATTAGATGAAAAAAAAAGATTTATTACTTCTGATTATAATTGGTCCCTGACTTTTTCATCTCCTGCATTAGCTTCTGATAGAAAATAGATAGTGAAACCCTAGGATTTAAAAAGCCTGAGAGATCTACGTCACACAGTAATGGACTCACCCATCTTGACTCGCTACGGGGAAAGCTGTTGTTGGTTTAGCGTCTAGTAAACAGCAGAGAACGTCTTGGCTAATTGAAGCTAACTGTTAGCATTAGCAACTCCACCATATGGCAGAACTCCTAAATGTGATATTTCTAGAGATAAAACATCAACGCTGCAAAAAAGAGTCAGTGGTAGAGTCGTGTTGCTGTTAGCCAATCAGAGGCGAAATATCCAAATAGCAGCAAATAAGACTCCAAACCCTGTTGTCTTTTTAGCTCACCTATTATCCGACTCGCTTCTAGTTCCTGAAACAGGTTCACCGGAGCTTTTTTCTCCCCAGATACAACTTACAAGACATTTAGTCCTATAGAGGCCACTGCAAATGTATTAAAATGAGTAAAGCTGATCTTTAAACCTAGTCAATATTAAATGCCAAATTAAAAAGACGAGTGACTTAAAAATGTTCAGGGAATTAACAGAGCTCCCAGTAGAAGGTTGATTGTTCCAAATTTTTGGGTAAAGAAAGAAGAGGCTCTGGAATATTAAAAACCTACTGGTGTGCTAACCTCAAACTTTTTCTAAGAATGACCACAGTTTGGCGCATCTCCATTGGCTACCTGTGGCTTTTTAGCCTGGCCTGCCCGACTCGTGCTCTGTTTAATTCTGCACTGAGAAAGAGTCTGGTTACTCACAGGCAGAGAGGCACTTGAGGGGCGGGACTTGGCAGCTCAAAAATAACCAATCAGAAAAACTATGGAAATGTTGACTGTACTGTGTGACACTGTAGGTTTTTTTTAGCTATAGTTAAAAATGGCGTCTGGCAATGGCGCAAACATACTTTTTATAGAACAAAAGGCTTTTAGCACTTCTTGTTGTGGTTTAAAGACATTCAAGTCATTTAGAAATGAGCAAAGAGCTGCAGCAAACTCCACTGCTGTCTCCGTTGTTTACGAGAAACTGAGTGTCACTGTGTGTGACGCCCGCGATGCTGTAGTTTTTTAGCTGTAGTCAAAAATGGCATCTGGCGACAGTGTACGCATCTTTTTTTTATAGAAGAAAGACTTTTAGCACTTTTACCTGTTGTGGTTTTAAAGACATGTTCAAGTCATTTAGAACAGAGTAAAGAGCTGCAGCTGCCATGTTTATGACAAACTCAGCGTTGTGGTGTGTGACGTACGCTGCTCGGCGCTGATTGGCTCAGTTAGAATTCTCAGGGGGTGGAGCTATAGGAGGGTTCCCAGACTCTTTCTCTGTGCAGAATTAAACAACCTTGAACGGTCTGGCACCATCATATTTGTCGGACCTACTCACACCTTATGTGTCTGAGTGCTCACTACGGTCAGCTGACCGCCTGCTACACCCCGACTATGAACTTACAAGACAAGGGAGGAGCGAGCCTTCATGAATGTAGCTCCCACTCTCTGGAATGCACTGCCTCTCACAATTCAACTGTCACCATCCATTGGTGTCTTCAAGTCACGGTTGAAGACGCACTTACGATTTGGCATTTAAAAAGTTTTTTTTTACTTATTTATTGTGTGTTTTGATTGTTGTTTTTATCTTGTATTTACTGGTTGTTTTATCTGTATTTTTACATGTTTGTTTTTTCTTTTTTTATGTTGCTGTTTGGAAGGCGCTTTGGTCAGCTCCCATGCTATTTTCAAATGCTCCATAGAAATAGATTGGTATGGCATGGTAAAGTAAAATACTTGTACAGTAGTTATGTCAAAAAAGAAGGGATCTGACAATGTAAACATTCAAAAACCACAGTTAAAATGTTAAGATTAATCCCAAAACAGACCGAAAACCAGTTAAGAGAGGATGAATCGTGTCACTTATGACCTGTAAGGCTGAAGCATAAAAGACGGTTGTCCAAACAGACATACAGGGAGTCACAATAATCCAGTCTGGAAGAAATTAAAGTATGACGAACAGTTTCAGTTCTTTCATAAATCCACGTGTCTGTCAGTCTGTAGCCATATGCCAAACTGTACAATACAATATACAGAAATAATTGAGTGGTTTACTGTATGTGTTCAGGCCGCACACCTTTAACTGCAATCTTAGATCGAAGCTGAGGTCTAATGGTGGATTTTCACTTTATTGGTGTTACAAAATTAGAAAATAAAGTATGTGTTCACTAGGTAACCTTTATTCTTCACCAACAGAGCAACATAAATTCTGATTATATTGAACTTTAATTCTACTCAATGCATGAGACGGGTTAAAATGCAAATTGACTCATGAAAACATCTATTAGGAAACCAGACACACAGAGACAGTCCTAATAGTTGGAAGATATATGATAAGAATCAGAGAGTGTTCCAAATACCAAGAAGCACTTAATAACTGTGGGGTTAGAGATGGGGTTTTTCAGCAGATAAAAAAAAAAAATCCCCTTGGAAATTGAGTGTTCATCCTGGAAGGCTGACTGATTCGTTTTCATATTCCAGTTGTTTACGAGAGTGACTGCATTCTGTCAGCAGTTTGTCTGACATCAATAGGAGGCACGTTTGAGGGGTTTGTTTCCTGTTTGTTGGTGCAATGCATCAGAATGTGTTGAACTAAACAGAAATAATGAAAACACGTTCATTCTTTTTTTATTTTTTTGCTGCTGCCACACATCCCTCATCCCTGCCTTGAGTCTGATACCTTGCCAGTGGTTAAGCAAAGAGGTTAGAGAGTGCACAGTCTATCCCGTCCAGCAGAACTGCTCTAGTAAAGCATGCCAATCTATTGTGGCATTTTAATTACATTAGCCCAGTCCACTCCAGCATCTGGACACACAACTTAAGGGAGAAGCTGTAAAACTGCCCCCCTTTTGCAGAAGTGTTGATAAGAATGAAACAAGCTGGGAGAAACATGAAAATGTGCAAAAGAGCATAAACCTGAACAAAAAGGCATTCATTACTAAGAAATGCAACATGTACCACATTGGGTTCATTGTAATGAATCCAGCTCAGTTGCTTCCACAGCAGCTACACACAAAATAAATAAAATAATATATATATATATATATATATATATATATATATATATATATATATATATATATATATATATATATTCTGTTGTTTATAAATTTAGGAAATCCAAAATTAGAGTCAAAATATTTTTGCTGTGAAAATAAATTATTCTGAAATACGATCATTATTTTCTCTTTCATTAAACACACACACACACACGCACACGCACGCACGCACACACCACAAAGATGTGACCCAAAGAAGTCAAAGCAATGTAGTTTAGGTCAAACTGAGGTCTCCAGCGTGAGCATGGGGTTATGGGAAACAAAGTCAGATCTGAGGGCCAGTAGCAGAAAAAATGAAGGAAGGATGGAAAAAAATGACATTTAGGACGGTCCGTCGAACAGGCAGAAAGAAAGAGATGAGTGTTAAAGCTTGATAATTTATGTGTGTCTGCTCTTTATCACGATTCTACCTTCTAACTGTTTTATTCACATTCTTACCTTGATCACCATGAGCCTTTTAAACATCACACACTGTTAGCTGCATTTGCACAACCAGACAAAAACCCACAGCTAGGGATGTTTTTTCTTCTGTGTGCAGTAATTAATTTACTGCCCTCTTTGCTCAAGTTACATCATACAGTCTATCCTTTTCACTTGTTTCTTTTTTCTTTTTTCTTTTTTGTGGTCCCAAACTAAGTTCAGTAACCCACAAGAATGAAGCAGAAACGATAAGAGAGAGAAAACTTATGACTTGACAGTACTGGAAGCATTAAAGTCTGAGGGCTGAAGGTTTTGCCCGGTGCACTGCTCTTCCTCCGTCTCCTTGCTGTAACAGAATGGATTCCAGATGTCAGAACAATAAACAAATGGATCATCATAACCTCATAAATATTCTAGGCATTCAGAAGCTCTCACACTCCTGTATTGTCTGTGGACCATCTTTTGAGATTATTCCAAACCTCTGAAATCATCACCAACGAGGAGTCAGGACTTAGTAGACTTTAGAACATGGACGTAGTTTTGACTTTAGAAGTAGGGGGAACACAACCAGCATGAAGACTGGGGGGGGGGGGGGGGGGGGGTATTTACAGTGCATTCTAATGGGAAATTGGCTTCAACACAAATGGTTGTTTCCCGCTTGGTCCTAGTGCTCAACCGGTATCTATTTAATATAGCTTAATATTGTTTTTAGACGGTAAAAAGTGCAGGGGACATGTCCCCCCTGTCCCCCCAAAATTTACGTCCATGCTTTAGAAACACACATACAAGCGCACACACACACATACACACACACACACACACGTTTTACACTGAAGCATGTGCAAAGTAACATGACTGCACTTTAACACTGTTTAATTCTTAAGAATTTAAAGAGTCAATGTGTAATTTTTATTGTTAATCTCTAGAAATATCCATCATAATGTTGTTGAAGATGAATTAAATGATGCCCAGCAGTTGAAAAATATTGACGGCTTTGTAACATATAAACATAAAAATCAGGTCTAAAATAAATGGGAGCGGGTCTAAGTCTCTGGACGACACCATATTAGACACCATGCTTCTGCAACGGGAGCCCGTGAGGACAAAATGCATTTACCGATTTGTAGCAAACTGTTACAAAACTTTTGCCATTCTGCATTGTTGTTTTACACATTTACCTCTTTGCTCGTTGGCAGTCTGGTGTGCTTGTCATTTTGTTTCAGGTTGTGCTCCCGGAAATTTTTTACCCTAATGGCCATCTCTTGGTAAGGTCTTACTCAAACACAAACATACTGCTTGCTTGCAATGATTTAGGTATGTACTGCCCCTATCGCCTGGGAAAATGCATATTGTCACAGTTGAAGGTTCATTTCATATTTAAATTATGATAAAATAAAATAAAATAAAGACATTTTAAATAAACGTTAAGTTTTGGTGTAGCTACATGTAAATAATAATATTACAGTGCACCTTATTACAGAGAGCCACACATGAATGAAGTTTTGATTTAGAAAACAAACATTTCTTTACTTGTCAAAAATGCTTTAAAGGTTTTTATTGAACTTCATAACTTCAAAGGCCATTTGAATGCATTTTGTTGACTAAAGCTTGGCCAAAGATAAAATACAATAGTAGAAGAAGAAGAAACAATATTTTATATAGAGCCTCTCAAGACAAAAAGCACAAGGTGCTTCACAAGAACAAACAATAATAAAAATAATAAAAAATGATTTAAATTAATGATTAAAAACATCATAAAAATGAGAAAAAATAAGTTGTTCCTTGCTATAACTCGGTTTACCTTTCGCGGCTTCGCTGATATTTTTTCCGTCAAAAAATAAATGGCGACAACAATATCAGACTATGGAAAAGATAGGCGAACGAAAAAAGAACCAATCAGCAATTAGGAGAGGCAGGACTAGAAAAGAAAATAACCAATCAGAGTCCTGATCCGGCCACAACTATATATGACGGTAACAGTTGAGCAATTTATGTCTAAAACAAGAAAATGTCCGTGGCTGGGAGGAAAAGCATTAAATGTGACCATCTGAAAAGTCTTTGCATGGTGAGTATGCATCCAGTGTCTCTCCTAGTTTTAAAAGTTACAACGATAGAGGCAAGCAGGGGCAGGAGAGGAGTGGAGTGCTGGACCTGAACCGAACCAAACACACAGTAGTAGTGCATCTCCATAGCAGCCATGTAGAAAAAACATTCACGCAGCCCATAAAAGTGTTCTGGCAGCTCACTTAAGGGAAAATGAATAAATAAACCTGAAAACCATTCTTACCTTTAGCACAAATTTGCATGTTTTTTATGTCTGAGAAAAGTGTATAAAGTGTGTAGTGAGGTGTTTTACAGCCTTAAAACATCTATAATAATAGTAAAAAATAAAGCAGTCTACTTCGTGGATTTCGGCTTTCGCAGGTTATTTTTCGAACGTAACCCCCGCGATAAACAAGGGACCACTGTAGATTAATATACTTAAAAAAAGTATAAATATTGCTGACACTTATAGAAAATCAGATGGTAAGATTTAACAATTTGCATTTGTCCTCAGTCAATAAGCCAGTTGAATCTTCAACACGCAATCAAAACATTTGTTATTCACAAAACTGACAACCAGGGCATTGCAAAGGTGCCTCAGCACCATGGTGCTGTGCAAACATATGTACTGCCATCTACAGCTCGGGAGTTCCCCACTAATGTGACATCAGGATCCCACAAATACCAAGTTCTCTCTTTTTCAACACATTTGCAGTGGTCTCTAGAATAAATGAATGCTTTGTGAGTTGATCTCTGTGGAAAAACATCTTTGGTGCTCCTGTTTCAGGAACTAGAAGTGAGTCAGAGCAGACATGAGCTTCAGATGACAGGATTTGCAGTCTTATTCCCATTATTTAGACATCTCCCCTCTGATTGGCTACCATCAGTGTAACTTTACCACCGGCTCTGTTTGTGTTGCAATGCTGGTGTTTTATCTCCATAAACAACACAAGCCTGAAAGACTTCTGTTGTGTGGTGGGGTTGCTAATGCTAATGGTTAGCTTCTACTAGCCAAGTCTGCTGTCTTCTGGATGCTAAATCAACAATAGCCTTTCCTATTGTGAGCCAAGATGGGTGAGTCCTTGAATGTTATTTGCTAATTTGACTGGCTTTTCTAAACTGAGCACTTTCGTGTCTATTCTCTATTGGCGGCTAATGCTGGGAATGGGGTAGAAGACTTTCACATTTAGCCTGCGTGTTAAACTCAGAGTGGCCAATCGTATTTCAACAATATCAAACAAAAAAACAGTGTTTCAGTTAACTTGCTCTTTAAATTTTTCTTTTGGTTTATTTATTTATTTTTTATTTAGTTTTGCTCATGTTCACTGTAAACAAAGGCAGAACGAGAAGGGAATGCTCCCTTGGATTCTTCCTTGGAATAAAATAAACTTCCATTTGGGTTCAACAGTTTATGAATGTTGTCTATAAACAAGCTTTTTAAAAACAAATCTCTGCCTTGTGTATTTTGCTAACTGGTTAAGCCCCAGCATCCTTTCAAAACATGCACACAAAATTACAAACAGCATGTCCCAGATTTGAATCCATATTCTCTCACTAATCCACATAAAAAATGTGATATTTTAGTTCTTTACCGGACAACACAAGGTTCAAAGCCTATAATGGTGAGGACGTTGATATATTTGAACAAATGTCATTGATGACATTTAGTTGCCATACATACAACTGCCGGCACCCGGCCTGCCAGTCTGTCATCAGATGCTGAACAAAGAGCGGAAGGGAATGTCAATCTCAGGTCCCTTTCATGTCCTTTGAAGTATTATCATTTACAAGTGTGTCTGTAGTGTTGCTGTATGTGGATGTGTGTTGTTATGTATTTTTTTCCTTTTGCCTGAGCACATTAGGAATAATCCCTCCAGCTGTTCACTAGCTTATGTATCCCATGCGGACTGATACTGTTTATGTGCCTATATGAGTCGATGTGCGGCGCGAGGGGAAAACCCATCTACTTTTCAGGAGCTTTTGTTACCACGCCACACGTGGAGTAAAAGAAGCAAAATGAGACAAACGATCCTTCACACAACTGTTCTGGATCCTGCTTTTAGTTATGCTTTGCATCTTCATTTTTACACCACATGAGCTGATCAGCATCTTCCTTTCTCTCCCTTATCTGGATTTGTGTTTAAACAAAACGTTCCCAAGTGTGGTCCAAGCAGGGGCAGAAGTAATGGCAATGATGTCCGAGTCTTTCTCATGCAGCCTCATAGGAGGGTCTTTGTTTCCCCTCCAGGCTTTGGGGGTCCCCACAGCGGGACTGTGCCCCACTCCACTGACTCCACAATGGGTCTTTATGCTGCCAACACACACCCGCCCCTCCACACTTCCACCCCACACCCCACCATGCTTGCCTCATCGGGGGCACACCGACATGCAAGGGGCATCACAGCACCAAAACCTTTTATCGTGACCTCCTCTGTCCTCCTTTCTCTGTGTGTAAATGCCAGCAGAGTCGAGTACAGTTAAAGGGAGAAGCTGAACAGCCACAGGCTAAGCTTGTAAGCGGTGCCAAATGTCTCAGTGGGTTACTGTTTTCTCATTCAAACCAAGAACACTTGACACCACACATGCAGACCTAACAATCACCAGGGAGCGTGTGATAAAACACAGTTAAAACCCTTTAGGGCTGCTGATGAAAAGCCAGCACCCCCAGTACCACACTGACACACACTTCCACACGTTGAGTGAATGAAAAAAGACAATTGAAGGTGAGATGTTGTGCGGTAGGCGCTTTGTGGTCCTCTCACCTTGTGTTTGCTCTCCCATATGTTCCTGATCACAAATCTCCAAACTACTAAGTCAACCTCACGTTCCCACAGGTTCTGATACAACAAAAATGCAATAACTTCAAATAGATGCATATCTTCTTCATAAAGTTGTGAAAAAAAAAAACGTTTGCCAGCCACTCAGGATGATATCAAATACTGTTAAATTAGTAGCATGTGTTTCTGTACACAGTGTCTCCTCATGTCTTCATGAAAAGCATGAGCTTAATCTTTCATCGAAAGCTAAATGATCAGGGACAGAATGAATTATTGGGATCTATAGGTTCTCCTGTTGAAGCTACTGCAGCCAAATGCTGAGGTTATGATTTTAAGGTAAACACAGCATGACCTTGAGAAAGCTGGGTTGAGGAACAGATCCAGCAGGGGGAATCATTCACAGACCCACGTTGGCTTAGCATCACTTTCTGCTCATGCTGAGTAAGAGGGAGCGTAACCACACACCGAGGGAGCACTCACGTGTTAAAGAGATGCACCCAAAAACATTAGCAGGAAAAAAAAAGTTCCAGGCTAAACCAATAAATCAGCACTATATAAAACTCAGAGAGCCTAAAGCAAAAGATAACAATTCAGTGAAACAAAAAAGAGAGAGAGAGGCGAGAGCCTAATGACTATTTGTCCTGCCAACATTCACTCAGAATGGAGATGGATTTAATAACATCCTTATTTCTGCAGTAATTAACAACAGCCAGACACACTTAGAGCGTGTTATTGTTTTCCAAAAATGCACAAACATGTCGGTTCATGGTTGTTTCCAGATATTTGTTGTAAAAGCCACGGCAGCATTGAATTTGAAAGGGAATCATCTGTGTTGTTGCAGTCAAGTAATGCACTTTTCTCTTACCTTTTGACAACACTGTCTCCGCTCCAGCAGGTGGAGTCTTCTACAACGTTCTCCCCCTCACACAAAATCTCTGGCAGTGCTGCAAAGAACGACTTATAGCGCTGCAGGTGCACTAAGAACTCCCTGACGGAAAAAAAAAGAAAATAAATCAAACACAAGCGTAATTAGATATTTTTGAAGATCAAATAAATTCCACATTAGAGAACCTGCTAATGAGGAATTCTCTGTGTAGCACGTGTTCTCTCTCTCTCTCTCTCTCTCTCTCTCTCTCTCTCTCTCTCTCTCTCTCTCTCTCTCTCTCTCTCTCTCTCTCTCTCTCTCTCTCTCTCTCTCTCTCTTACATTTTGGAAAAGTCTCATTAGCACTCGACACCATTTGAGTTTGGTTGAACAATGCATGCATCGAATTATTATGTGTGATGATAATCATGGTGGCAGAAGTGAAACTGCCTCAGCACATTTCTTCTCTCACTTTTGCTGTGTGCTAATGTGCTTGCTTCACCAGATCTGCTAACACATGTAACCAATATAGACACTGTCATCTTGAGCAAAACAAAGGCATAACTTTTTGATCCGACACACACATTGTCGCCATCAACAAAGCAAATGAAGGTCGTGATGAGAGGTCATGTGCTGAAGCAGCTAATTAAATAACAACAAACCCACACCATTGAGTGTTACAGTTAACTATGTAGCTAATATAATGTAGACCGATCGGTCCCTTGGGGGTCATGCTTACCTAGAGAGCGTTCTCAGACTATGTTTATTGTTCTTGGAGGGTTTCAGGGGGAATGAGCTGGGAATGATGGGAGTTGAAGTCCAGGGGGAGATTGTTGCAAGCAGAAGGGTGCAGGGAGGTAAAAGGGATTGAGAAAAAGAAAACACAAGAACAAAAAAATGACAAGACATTTGGGGAAGATGAGGGAAAAGGATTATTTAACCGTTGCACACATTGATTATTCATGCACATTATTCATGCAAAGACTTGTCACTCCACAAATAAATCAGTAACCATTTCCCTCAACACCACGTGAAAATGTAAAACAGATAATGGCATGGAAGTCAAATCTTATGTCAGTGAATCCACACAAACAAACATCTGCACATATGCAAACTGTTAAATATACATAAGAAGGTTCATTTTCCCAATCTCTATCACTCTCATTCTTTTCAGCAGAACACTAGTAACCATTCTACAGCACTGGGTGCTGCTGTGGCTTTGAAGTGGCCAGCGCTCACATGTGCTTTGGTCGGCACTGGCAGCAAGCAGGGAGCTGGATTTTCTTGCAATGAATGGTGGTGGCACTGCCAGCCCTAACATGTTAGCTTGGCTGGCTTCAGTGCAGCAATTCATAGTTTAGGGGGAAAAAAAGGTCAGGCAGGCTACAGTTTGTCTGCATGTGCCTTAAAGTGTGGTGCTATTTAAGCAGAGGCTGGCTGGCGTTCAGAGTTGGTGGTATGGTCGTCTGGGTAAACAGGAAATTGTTTGGTCTGTCAAGATTAATAATACCAAAGCTTGCTCTGCCTACCAGCTGCTGTGGGCAGAGGATGGCTGCCTGGACCAGGTGGAGAGCAGGGGCTCTTCTGTAAAACACTTGCTGTGTAGACGTGTGTTGCATTCATCTGAACTTATAAAAGCTGTGTGAATTGACTAAATTCATGCTTCCCAGATGTTTTCTATGCCACATTTATCAACACAGCTTTTATGGGTAAAATGAATAATAAATAAATAATAATAAATAAATAATGATATCGTTTTTTAACTAGGGCAATTTAACATTTCTACCTGATTAAACCACACATGTTGTAATTTCAGATTTCTTTTCTTACTTTTTTAAGTTGGCAAACTTTCCAAACCGCTGCTCTGGTAAAAGTTGAGAGGGGGCAGCAGATGGAAGAGAAGCATACCAGGTTGTGGTAGAGGTTATGACCTCTGAGCTAGTCGGCTGCATGCCTTTAGGTTCCGCTGTAGACAGGCCACACACTTTGTCCACCTGTGAGGACAACAGAGCAAACACACACCTGCTAAGCAACAGAAATCTTGCGTGGGTGATGCTGCAGGATCATTTCCATTTGAAACAAACAATTTCTTATTAAATAAGCATTTTTTTCAGGGTAAAGCCATCCAATTACAGATAAAGAACACTAACATTTGGTGATTAGCTAAATGATCGATGTGGGAAAAAAAGATAGACGAAAAGGGAGGGACGTGATGAAAGAAGGCTAGTGTGATAAGTGAGTTCTTGCCAGGAGGGCTGACAGTAAATATAGAACATTCCACTACATCATGGAGGTGGATGCATGAGTGCACATTTGGCAACGATTGCAAGTATCTTCAGTGGGCTATTAAAGCCTGCAGTGGAGGGGGGGATAGCAGGACCATGTAAAAAAATAAATAAATAAAAGCTATACGCTTCAAACAGAGGGACCAAATCAATGACATCTCATTGACTTAAAAGCCTTTGGGCAGTGCTGTTAAATGATCCTCAATTAGCCAGAGAGACAGACTGTGATAGCTTTTGTGTACTAGATTGAATGAGACCTAACAGAGATTTGAAAGCATGAACTACTTTTGCTAGAGTGATGACGCACTATTTCATAGACATCAAACAGGTCATACACAAAAATTGGCAACATAATTAATCTACTTTTGTTGCTTTTTTTTTTTGGGATAAAAATCTTACAGAGCAGCATTCCTGATTCAGCTTTTCGGTACAATGGTATTATTAGAGGTGTGGGAAATCCATTTAAGCAACACATTTGCTGTGGTCTCTAGTAAAAATGAACAGTGGCGGCTCGTCCATAGGGGTTGCTATTGCGCCGCCCTATCAGTCTCACAGGAAGAAGAAAGTAGGAATCACAAAATATATTTACAAAAAACATGAAAATTAGACTAAACAATCTATACATCATAGAGACTAAGTGCTGTGTGTAATCTGCATTAAAGTGTAGTTTAAAAATGTTATTTCACTTGTACCATAACCAAATCGTCTTGTGTCATATTTCCTGCTCGTTGCAAGTGCAGAAATCGCTACCATCAACCTACGCTAAATGGCGCATAAGCACCGCCATAAACTAAAGCATGTCCATAAACTAAAAGCTAGAAGTGAGCCACATCACAGCTGAGCTTCAAACAGGAGGTTTTGGAGTCTGGTGTCCTGATATTTGGACATCTCGCTCTGGAATGGTTAACAACAACAACATGACTCTACCACTGACTTGCAACGTAGTTGTTTTATCTTCACAAATAACACACACCTGGAGGAGTTCTGTTGTGTGGTGGAATTGCTAATGCTAATGGTTAGCTTCTACTAGCAGAGACTTTATTTGCTGTTTCCTGGACGCTAAACAAAAACAGCCTCCACGTTGCGTCAAGATGGGTGAATCCACGAATTTTAAGTGACGTAGATCTGTCAGGCTTTTCTAATCCTAAAGTTTCACCGTCTAGTTTATGTCTGAAGCTAATGCAGGAAATATACGTAGGGTATTATTTTCATGTTCAATCTGAATGAAAAACAGAGGGACTGATTATGATCAGAAATAAGATTTCAAAAATGGTGTTTCAGTGTTCCCGACCTTTAAAAGTCAAACACAAGACATGGCAGATGCCATTCTGAGCTCACTTACATACTTTCATTTGGAGCTAATATACTTCTTTTAAACCATAATTTAAAAATGAGAACATTTTATACGAATTGTGTTTATACAAAATGAAGTCACTGGCACACAGAAAACACAATCATTCATAAGCTGACCGAAGTTGGTCTTTGCAATTAGTGTCGTCTTCAGGGAAATAGGGAAAAAGTGCACATACAGTATAAACTAATCCTAAATTAAATGAACAACACCTAAAATGCACCTTCTTTTCAGAATTAGGGTTATCTCTCATCTTTGTCACATGAATGAAGATTTTGCATAACAGCGAGCTATTTCTGAGCAGTAGAAATGTCAATTGCAAAGAAAGTAGAAATAACATAATCACTACCTGAGTCACTGCTTTTCACTCCTCAGTAGGGCCCCACTCTCTGAACCCTTTGCTTGCTAAATGCGGGTGGGTCTTAAATCTAGTCTTCAAGCCGACACCGGGCACGCGGAAGGCTGTTTTACTGCATTAACCTTCTCTCCCTCTGGGCCCATAAAACATGCTCACATGTGGTAGAGCAGCCCACAGCTGCACAAGTACGCAGCCACACATGTAAACACAGAACACACACGCACACATTTCATAGTCATTCAAAATAGGACATAGAGTACAGGAACAGTTTTGGTAACACACGAAACACTGTAACTTTATTTGTTTTGTCTTAAGAATCTTTTAATTAGTAGAATTGTTTTAAAATAGTCCGGAACATTGTTAAAATAACTAAAGTTGGGATGAAAAAATTATTTTGTTTGTTTATTGTAAGGATTGGCACAATTGTACAGGGAAAAGAAACAGCTGCATCTATAAATGAGAACTCCGTTTCATTTAGGTCTGCACATGAGCATTAGGTGTGCTTACACCTTCAACTTGGTGTGCTAATTCTTTGCCAACTTGCTCAATCCCATTGAAGTGATTCAGTTGCCTGTTGTTTATTAGGCAAGAAAAAAAAGAGAGAAAAAGATTCAATAAATCAAAATTCATTACACATATTTAAAAAAAAAAAAAGACTCTGATGAAAGCTCTTGCCCAGACTGTTTGGGAGGTCTAAAATATGGTGCATGTGGAAGTATGTCCTGACATGAAAGTTGTAAATTAGATATGCTGTGTAAAAAGCCTATATATATATATATATATATATATATATATATATATATATATATTCAGATTTCAGATTTATTGGCCAAGTAAAATTACATTTACAAGGAATTTGTCTTCAGTAGATGTTCACTCTCTAAAACATACAACAACCACAATAAATGAGAATAAAAATACCTAAAAACACATAAGAACATGTATACCCACACACATGTTCATTTACACACACATATACATATACACACACACACACATATATCCATAAGCATACTGAATAAGTATTAAAAACTATAATAAAAGGATGGCAAAATAATCTACAGATTCAGGTGAGAAATGGCTGAAGGAAAGAAGCTGTTCTTGTGTCTGGTAGTTTTTGTGTACAGTGATCTATAGCGTCTGCCAGATGGGAGGAGATGGAAGAGAGTAGATGCAGGATGTGTGGCATCTTGGACAATATTCACTGCCTTTATATATATATATATATATATATATATATATATATATATATATATATATATATATATATAATTCCAAGCTCGAGTCCTGTACCAGAGACCTGGGAGCTTGAGAATTCTGTGCAGTATCTTAGCTGTTCCTAGAACTGTACTTTTCCTGACTGAGACGTCTGATGTTTTTCCTGGGATCTGCTTTAGCCACTCCTCCAGATTGGGGGTTATGGTCTCGATGTCTTCACTCTCCAGGCTTTCTCAAGTTCTTCTTTGAGGACCTGGTACTTCTATAGTTTCTTGTGTTCCTTTTTCCTGATGTTGCCATCACTTGGTATCGCCACATCAACCAAAACGGCTGTCCTCTGTTGTTTGTCCACCACCACAATGTTCGGTTGGTCCTCCATCATTGTTTTGTCAGTCTGGATATGGAAGTCCCACAGGAGCTTGGGCTTTTTGTTCTCAACCACCTTAGGGGATGTTACCCACTTTGACGTTGTGGCTTCCAGTCCATACTCTGCACAGATGTTTCTGTACCCGATGCCAACCACTTGGTTGTGGCGTTCCTTGTATGCTTTCCCTGCCAGCATCTTACACCCTGCAGTTATGTGGTGGATTGTCTTAGGGGCCTCTTTGCATAGCCTACACCTTGGGTCTTGTCTGGTGTGGTAGATCTTGGCTTCTGTTGCTCTGGTGTTCTGGACCTGTTCCTGTGTAGCCATGATGAGTGCCTCCGTGCTCTCCTTCAAACCAGCTCTTTCTAGCCATTGATACGATTTCTTGATATCAGCCATTTCAGTTGTCTGTTGGTGATAAATCCCATGTAGGGGCTTGTCCTCCAACGATGGTATTTCCCTCGTCTCCTCCTCTGTTTGCCATTGTGTCTGACATTCATTGAGCACGTCATCTGTTGTGGCCTTATCCTTGATGTACTTATGGATCTTGGATTTATCATCCTGATCAGTGGCTCTCATACTCACCAGTCCTCAGCCTCCTTCCTTACTGCAAGTGTCCAGTGTCAAGGTGCTGGATTTGGGATGGAGCCCTCCATGCATGGTTAGGAGCTTCCGTATCTTACCACCTGTGGTCTGTTTTCCTTCCTTTTGCCACTTTAATATTCCTGCAGGATATCTGATAACTGGCAGGGCGTAGCTCTTTATTGCCCAGATCATGTTCTTGCCAGTGCGCTGACTTCTTAGGACTTGCCTTATTCGTTGTAGGTATTTGGCTTTGGAACCTTTAATTGCGGCTTCATTGAGGTTGCCATTTGCTTGTGAGATACCAAGGTACTTGTAGGTGTCCTTAATGTCTGCTATTGTTCTTTCTCGAAGCGAACCCCCTTCTATGCGGACTATCTTCTCTTTTTTTTTGTCACCATCCTACCACTATTCTTAAGTCCGAACGACATTTCAATATCAGTGCTGTAAATCCGGGGGATGAGGATCAGTGAGTTGATGTCTCACTCATTCTTGGTGTACAGCTTTATGTCATCCATGTAGAGGAGGCGGCTGACTGTGGTTCCATTCTTGAGTTGGTATCCATAGCCAGCCCCATTGAGTTTGCAATGAAGGCTCTCAGAGTCCTGTTGATGTTGTACAGCTCCAAGCATTCAATGATCCATGAGTGTGGCATTGATTCATAGGCTTTCTTGTAATCAATCCAGGCCATGCACAGGTTTGTGTGTCTGGCTTTGCAGTCTTGGGCAGCTGTTTGGCCTATCAGGAGCAGGTGTTTGGCTCCTCTGGTATTTTCTGTGTCCCTCTGTGCTCGTCTATTGATCCATGTGCCCACTTATATTAGTCGCTATAAAAAAAAACAAAAAAACAAGAACAAACTATATATATATATATATAATCAAGCCCCACAATGGAGCTCTAAAATTGAGGCCAACCCAGAGGTACCAAAAATTGCAGTTTCACCCTCATCTGCTGGGGGCTGGTGTCAGAAGCGAGCAAATCCTCATTGACTCCCATGTTAAAAATAGCAATTTCACAGCAGAAATAAACATGTTTACAGCCTGGTACCAAAACATGTTTTTTGTTTAAATTATCTAGTTTACACTCATGACAACTCTGAGGGGGGTGAATTTTTTCTCACTCTTCTGTTTGTGTATTAAAAGCCTAAAATTCTGTATAATTAATGAGCATCCGACACAGGTGACCGCCACCTCAGACCCACGTGACCACAGAGCTAGCTCCGTGGAAAGGCCTCGGTAGAGCCTCGGTCTGGCTTGGAAACTTCTCCGGCATTTTGAGTCTGTGTTTGTGTATTCTTCTTTGGATATTTTTTTGTGCAATTGTTGGACAAAATGACTTGCTGTGGCATTAATTGCACTAATAGAGCGTCCAAGGAGTCTCCACTTCATTTTTTTCGGTAAGTAAAATTATATTTATGTATTTTAGGTCACTGCTGAGCTGAGCTTAGATTTTAACATGTACTGTTTAACCATGAAATTTAAATGTAATAGGGTAAAACCCAGTGCATTTAACATGATGCTGCATCTTAGAAAATGGGTTGAAATATACAGTAACATGTTGGTGGAGCTGGGTTCCGACTATCAGCTTGTGGAGCTCTCAGGAGACCGATGTTTTCCACACGTTTCTCCCCTGGCTTTGCGGCTTCTGTTTGCTGCGCGGAATGCCAGCTGTTTCTCCCTGCAGCTCGGCGCATCTCTGTCTGATCGTGGCTTCTGTTTGCTGTGTGGAATACCAGCTCTTTCTCTCTGCAGCTCGGCGCATCTCTGTCTGATCGCGGCTTCTGTTTGATGCGCTGGGCTGCCGGCTGGGTCTCCCTGCAGCTCGGCGCATCTCTGTCTGATCGCGGCTTCTGTTTGCTGCGCGGAATGCCGGCTGTTTCTCCCTGCAGCTCGGCACATCTCTGTCTGATCGCAGCTTCCGTTTGCTGTGTGGAATACCAGCTCTTTCTCCCTGCAGCTCGGCGCATCTCTGTCTGATCGTGGCTTCTGTTTGATGCGGGGGTTGCCGGCTTGTGAACCTTTCCACCCGGTTCTCCCCAGCGGCAGCATCTCAGATTTCAGATCGCAGCTGCGCTTGTCTGCTGTGCGGCTGCCAGCTTGTGGAGGTCTCGGAGACCTCTTTGTTCCACCCGGTTTTACCCAGCAGTCAGCCCGGCGTATCTTTGACTCAGAAGCTCTGGTGTTGTGCAGTTAACTCCGGTTGTAACTAGGTTGCTACTTCCGTTAGCTTAGCTCCCACCTCCGCGTTAGCTTTGGGTTAGCCAGGGTTAGCTTCAGGTTAGCTTGTAGCTAGTTCGACCGGGTGTCGTCAGTTGATCCCAGCCTTAGAGCCCCACCCTCAGCTCCTCCTCTCTTCCCTTTTGCGGAATTGTCTGGGCTTGACGGAACCTGTGACCCGGTCAAAATGGCGGTGGTGGCCACCTCCCATTTGGCCTCAAAAACGTGACATTGGAGCCTATGGAAAGGAGATGTCTAGTATATTTATGTCGATGATATATATATATATATATATATATATATATATATATATATATATATATATATATATATATATATATATATATATATATACACACATACATATATATAGTGCTGTGAAAAAGTTTTAGGCAGGTGTGAAGAAATGTTGTAAACAAAGAATGTTTTCAGAAATAGAAGTGTTGATGATTGATTTTCATCTATCAACAAAAAGCAGTAAATGAACAAAAATGAAATTAATCAAAATTTGGTGTGACCACCCTTTGTCTCCAAACTGCCTCAATTCTTCTAGCTACAATTGCAATTTTTGAAGAAATGTGGCTGGTAGGTTGTTCCGATTCCTGTCATCTGACATCCTGTCAGCCTGTTGCTGCTCCTGTTGGACCCATCTGCTGCCTTTGATACAGTTATCACTGCATTCTTTTGGACCAGCTTGGGTCTTGGGTAGGGGTGACAGGTAGAGGTAACGGGGATTGCACTGGAATGGTTTTGCTCATATTTATCAAATTGTTCGATTACTGTCCAGCTTGGGGACTGCACCTTAACCTTATGCTCTCTGCCCTGTGGTGTGCCACAGGGCTACATTCTTTGGCAACTCCACTTTTGAATATATTTCCTGCCACTGGGCCAAATCTTTGCTTGTATGGTATCGGCTATCATATTTATGCTGATGACTGCCAAATTTATGTGGCACTAAAAAACAAAAACACAGACTCTCGTCTGTGTTTTCAATTTCTGTTTTTTTTCCTGTTTATCTGTTTCAATGTTGCTGTTTTTCCTATGCTTTTACCGTTTTTTTTATCTTTGTTTTATTGTTTTTAGTTTGTTGTATTTGCTTGTGCAGCACTTTGAACAGCTCTCATACTGTATTTGGAATGTGCTATACAAATTAAATGGTATGGTATAGTTCCAAACATCTTGAAGAACTAACCACAGATTTTCTGTGGATGTAGGCTTCCTCATATCTCCATGCAACCCCAGACATACTCTACAATGTTGAGATTGGGGCTCTGAGAGACAAGACACTCAACCTGCCTTGCTTGCTGGTAGTAGTCGGAGGGACCAGTGCCGTCAGAGTTCAGCAGTCTCGCTTTCATCAGTGTGTCCGTCAGGGCAACTGTGGCTATGTTATAGTTCATCACCACCAGTGTGTAAATGTGTGCGGATGACTGTGTGGTGAAGTCCCTTGGAGGGTTGTGGAAGTCTAAGAAGGTCCTATAGAAATACGGGCCATTTGCCATTTACTGTTTCACGGTCTTAGGATGTGGTGTGACCAATTGCGTTTGTGTATGTAAATGGCACCTGGTATGCACATGTGGGATTTATCATCCATCGATTAAGGAGGAATATGCGTAATAGTGACCACCACATATTTCATAAATTAGGATTTTGGCCGTTCATACGAACATTTTAAGTTTCATTCCTAGGATCAAATATAGGATGTTTGATGAATGAGGGCTCTGGACTTCTTGTTCTTTATGCTGAAGATAATTCTTAAAGCCTTTTTTTTTTTTTTGGTATTTTTTGGTTCACTCACTTTGCATTTTGTAAATTGTTAAAAATTCACAATCATTATTTATGTTTGTGAAAAAAAAATCAGTATTTTTTTCACACCTGAGATTTTGTACAGTAAATATACATACATATGGTTACCAAGGAAACTAATTTTAAGTATCTAGAATGAACTTTAGTATTTCAAAATCAATATAACTCTCTTCTAAAATGTGAGCCAAAAGCAGTATATAAATTAATGGCCTCAAACAAATCAGCGACAGTGTTTTCTTTTCAAGCAAGTGTCCTTAAGTTTCGTATCTGGATCCATTTCTTGCCTGCCATTGTGTGACACTTAGCTATTATGGTAAAAGACAAAAACGTAAACATCTGAGTAAAATATGAACACCAAAAGGTCAGATTCAGTTCTGTTTGCAGTACGCCAATACTTTTCTTCACATACCGCAGAAAGAACGTTCAAAATCACAGGACCTCTCGAGAAAAACTACGGAGAAGACCATTTTTCAAATAACAATCCTAACACAAATGATTCTTCTGCCTAACTAAACAGACAACAGAGTAAACAGAAGGCAAAGCCATTGCAGAGAAAATAAACAGTATCCTCTTAAGAATTCTCTTGAGAAAGAGAGACATGCTCTTATGTAATTACTCTGCTGACCGTTTAATTCTGAGGGCCAATCAGATGACAAGCTGAATAATGATGTGACCTAAAACTTGCCCATAAATCAATTATCCTCTGACCTGATGATGGCGTGGGAATGGGAATCCCAGTTGGGTAAAGCATTCATGCTTGGATTTCAGTGTGTCTGTGTGTTTGGCCACCTGTCTGCCCTTGTTATACCTTAAAAATGTCAACTATTTAGTGGGGCATTCCCGATATGATTACTTGAGGACAGAGACTGATAGATGGAGAAGATTGATGGGGAGAATGCCTTCCATGCAGAAAGACTTTGGGGAAATCTAAAGCATGTGTTCTATGTGCATTTGAGCCATCTAATATAAAATTAACCCCTGCTGTGAGCTGCAGCTAAAACATTTTAAAGGAATGTCTTTATCGTTCGCATAAAAAAGATATTAGGAAAAAAGTTAAATGATATTTCCACCATGCATTAGTTTAGATGAGGTCATGTTATTTTGTATCTTTTCTCAAAATGTGCCTGTGTGCTTTATGCATAGATCTTCCTGAAGCAACAATGTGGGGGAAAAAGTGCACTGCAAGAGGATCGGCTACATCCTAGCCAAGCCCAGGGCCATCCCTTCACTTGAGAAGTATTGGCTTACAGATAGCAGCAGTGGTCTTTCTTTCTGGTTTATTTATCATGGGATTACCCAGTAAAGCCAAGGGAACTTTCTTAGCCCCCTCTCACCTCAAGCACTGTGGGACACATCGTGAAGATGGCTTTTTCACTCACTAAAGGCCGTTTATTTACATTATTACTCATGTTAACTGGGATAAATAAATGCTTGTCAAGACTACTAAAGTAAAAACTCTAATATCCAGCATTAGGGGCAAAAAGGACATTTTTTTAACCTATGAAACTGATTTTTTATGAGCAAGTTTACAAACTAATAGCTAGTTTGAGAGAGCAACAACCACAATGGATTACTGCCATCTTAAAAAATTCCAAATCTCAAATATCTTATTGTGATTTCATGCGAAAGCTATTTCGTAAACTTTGACATTACCACCATATTTTAAATGTCATGGTTATTTCCTCTGAAGTGGGTCTCCAACTCTATTTTGCCCTGGTCCCTAAAATGCCTTGAAACAGCCCTGGGTGTGCTGAGTTTTGAAGGTGATCTGATTTGTAGCAAATATAGAAATATTACTTGCTTATGTAACATTTTTGCTTTATACGTTTCAGAAGGTTTAGTTTGGATATATCTACCTACTTTTTACTTTTCAAGAACTTCACATGGCATAATGCGAACCCTGCTCATCTCCTTCTTGCTGTGATCAGTTCTCCAACTATCAAACCAATCATATCCAGTAGCTGTGGACTGAAACCTTTAGTCAAAAACACTTCTTATTTCCAATGGAATACCTCAGGGCTCCATATTTGGCCCAACTCTTTTATCTTTTTACCACAATAACGCCAAAGCTACTGGTAATTCTTAGAATCACATGTATGCTGATCATACCATCTTGTACTCAGTTGGTTCTTCTCCCACCTCTGCAGAAGCTGCTCTTAATTCAACCTAACCTCTGTTTTATCTAAGATAAAAAAAAGTAACTCCATTCCCCCAAAGATTTAAGGTATTCATGGCTCCGCTTTAGTTTAGGTCACACCTTAAAAATAGCTGAGCATCCGGCTAGATTCATCTTATCCTTCACCACCTCTATTAACAATCTGCAATCAAAACTCAAAGAAACACTTGCTCTTCTTTTTCATAATAAAGCTTGCTTTACTCACACTGCCAAACATATGCTTGTTAATATGACAATATTCCCAAAACTAGACTACAAAATATGATCTACAAAATGGTATCATGTTCTGCCCTAAAATACTGGAAATTCTTCATCGCTCAGCAATCCATTTTTACATGGTCATTATTACACCCTCCACTGTGGTCCCTATGAACTGGTGGGCTGGCCTTCCTTTCACCATCAAAATACTTATTTTTGTTTACTAGGCAAGGCACCTCTCAACTTGACCTTCCTTCTTCACTTGGCATAATTAATATCACACTAGGTCCAGTGAATATATTATAAGCTCATCATCCCCAATACCTCTCCTATCTTCGGCCACAAATTCTTCCGCTTGACAGCAGCAAATTATTAGAACACTTTTCAAAACATTCTTAAATGTTAACTTTAATCATATGTTTATACATTTGCTGAGGTAGAAAAGAACGCCTTGTACTGTAAGTCAGACTCTGAGAAACAAAAGCTCCGGTGCACCTGTTTCAGGAATTTGAAGTGAGCCAGATCAGATTTGAACTGGTGACGGCAGTATCTGGAGTCTTATTTCCTGATATTTTGACATCTCGCCTCGGACTGGCTAACACTAGCGTGACTTTGCCACTGACTCCATCTGCTGTGCTACTTTGATAACTTATCTCCACAAATAAACAAGCCTGAAGGAACTTCTATGTTCTCTGCTGTTTCCTGAATGCTAAAGCCTGGGACACACAGAAGACAGATGTGCTGCGCCACGGAAGCAATGAAGTTATGGCAAGTCAAATGGTCACACATGACTAACTACACCGCCGAAGGCTTCTTGAAAAATCTTGCAATAGTCACAACATCACACAGGACTTGAGAACAGGAAGTGGAAAGTGACTCTTTTGTTTATGAATTGGGTTGGGCTCAGTTGGGTGTGTGCCAAAGAGCCGTTTCATGTCGTAATGTCTGTTGTAACGTACTCCACAATGTTGTAAACAGCTATGCCACGGCACTTTAAAAAGAACCGGCACCTATCTTCACCACCTCCTTGTGGACTGGACGTTGCACTCCCCGTGTAGCCACTCTCAGTAACTATAATGGCTTCTGTTTAAAATGACGATGTGGGTATGACATGATGCAAAACAGGGCTAAAAGAAGACACTGAAGATAATCAAAAACATTCATTTTGTGAAGTGTTTTCACATTTCTATTTAATGACCTCTATTCAAAACGACTGAGTGTTTCTAAAAGAATAAGTTAGGAAAAGTCAAGTCAAATCAAGAACAATGAACAAATTTTGCTCAATGATTTATATGAGAGTCATTTGACTGTTTATTGTATTAAAGTGATACAGTTATAATACAGTTTATAAGTAAGTAGTCAGGTACAGACAGGATATTGAGAGAGAGAGCCTCTGTTCCAGTGCTTGGCAACAACAAGAGACCTCAGGGCAAAAAAAGTACCACTGCTGTCTGAATTAATTATAGTTGAGCAATTTATTATTATGTTTGTATAAAAAACAATGTTTAATTGCAAAACATAGAAATGAAAGGACCATTCATGACAGAACAATTTCATTTTGAAATCTAGAAAGTAAAACTAAAAGGTAAATCAGAAGACAGCAAACAGCCCTGTAACATTTAAAGACCAGTTTACTGTACTGGGAGGTTTTCTGAGTATTTGTTACACCAAAATGGCCTCTATCATGGCCATTTACCAACACGCTAATGTCACGCAAAGATCTGAACTTCATCTGAACTAGACTGAGTGTAGGGTCCAATATAGTGCCAAGTGCACATGGATCCAGCCAGATAAACGGCTTTTGTCTTTAGTCTTGCAGCGTGGTGGTGGAGGCCTTGAGGTTAAGGAAGCAGGCGTGTGACTGGATGGTTGCCAGTAAAAATCCTGGGCCATCTGGGATGATCTGGGTGTGTTGAGGGAATAAAAACGTTTATCTCCTCCCTCAGCAGCACTGCTTTGTTTTTTTTAATCACAACTTTTGTAGAAGTGGGTTCTAAATGTTGACTTTAATTAGACCGTGGTGGACAACCACTACAAGAAAAGCTGTGCTATTTAATCAGTTAAACAGAAACCAAGTTAGATAAAAAAAAAACAATATACATTTTAAGACAAAATTATTAAGGGAAGCAAGATTGCTTTTATGTCTTAAGTGTAGAAAATCTATAGCTTCAAATGCCTTAAACTTGGTTGTTTCATGTCTTAAAAAAATAAAGATTTTTCTTTAAATTAGACACGTTTATACTTATGTTGTTGATTTGGGGGGGGGGGGGGGGGTTAAATTTACCATACACATAACTGTGCATTATCGTTTGTGTCGGTTTGTTTGGCTCTGTGATGGACCTCGACCAGCACAAAAGTAAACTCTGAATTGTATCACCACCATTGTTTACAGGATAAATATAGGTGTTCAAAATTAATGAACATGGTCAAGGATGATACAGAGTAACAGTTATGAATACCATTAGACACTTAACCCACCTTGCCTGCTGTTGGTGGGTTAGCAGTTGGAGGGACCGGTGGCGCCTGTGTTCGGCAGCCTCGCCTCTGTCTGTGTGCCCCAGGGCAGCTGTGGCTACATTGTAGTGTGTGAATGGGTGAGTGACACACTCTAGTGTAAAGCACTTTGGAGTCCTCTGGCTCTGAAAGGCACCACACAAGTGCAAGTTATTTATCATTGACTTTGGTGCCTATCATAAAAGACAAATCCTGTAAAGTTGAGATCCTGCATAACTACAGGCCAATAGCTTGTTTTATTTCAAAGGTTTTAGAAAACATTTTACTTGATCATCTGTGTCACTGTTTAACAACAACACAAAACCAGTTTGGTTTGAAATCCAACATGGGAACAGATCTGTGTATCTATGGCCTGAAGGAGGCAGCTCCAAACTCCTCAGAGTTAACCCCGTGGGCCCTAGGCCTAGGATTTATCGATGCATCGGTAGCGTCCAGCAACGGTCAGTTTAGGCACTGCCTGACCTTTCACCATCTATTCAACATATGATCAGAAAGGAGACACAACATTGCTTGTGTTCCCTTTAAATGAGCAGGCTTGGGATTCAGACTCTGCTAGTCTGAAAGAAAAACAATAACTTTCTTTCCCCAAGGTCTCATCTGTCTGCCTCCAGTAGAAGAACTCTGGCTCAAATCAATTGCTAAATTCAAGAATGATTATAATGAATCAATATGAACTTCTCCTATGACTTATAATCTAGATAATCATTAAATAAACATTTGTGTATTGCTACTTATAATAATTATAGTATAATGAAATGCTTCATTAATTTGTGCTCACTGAATGGATGTTATGTTATGTTTGTCTACTAAGACTGCAATGTGTTCAACATGTTTTGATGACAAGGTCCTCACACCTGCACATCCACAATAACAAGTACTGTTACCCCGGCTTTCCACAGGAGCCGTCAGCAGCACGTTACTGCAGCAGCACGTCATAGCTGCTGATAGGAACCGCTGTGGTCAACAGAACCTTTTCCACTGGAGCCGTCAGCAGCCGTCAGCAGCGCGAGTCGGCCGCGTCTCAGGAGCAGCATGTCGCGGCCTTTACACGCCGGTTCTATTTTCTACGCGCGACGCCTCTGAAACGGGTCAAGTTCGACATTTTTGGGGAAGGAAAGACAGGAAATCGGACGCGGAAATGGAGAGAAGCTCCCGAGATTTTCAGAATAAAGAACGTACTGCCTTCCGGTTGCTTTACTTACACAAACCATGTTGTAATTTTCTCCTGCTTGTTGTTGTGTTTACTGACGAAGTCACTCGTGTACTTCGTGCTCGGTCGGTGACAGCTGCTCCCCTGCTGCTTCGCGTCTCGTGGGAAGGGCCAAGCAGCAGCTTACGCGAGCAAGACGTGCTGCTGCAGTAACGTGCTGCTGACGGCTCCTGTGGAAACCTGGGGTTAAGCTAAATCCATTACACATAGCTAACATTTTACCCAGATCAGAGCCTCCGGATTAAAGAAGGCGTGTTTCTGAGATTCTTGGTAAAACTTCTCCAAACTTGTCAGCCTCTGATTGGCTGTCAAAATCATAATATCAATTCCTTAAAACTAGATTACTTTGAGTAATTTGCCAGTTCTAGAGAAAGCTTCAGACCGGCCATCTTTAGCCAAATCTCTTTAACCATCCAAGATCTTGACACGTCGTCAAAACCTTTTTGCACCTATGAGGCTGAGACAGCAAACAGTTTCTGCAGAACAAAGCTGATATTGTTCAACTCCTTAAGAGTTATTCCTGAGACGCAAGCTGATTCCAACCTGTGCTGCCTGGTGACATCTCTGAACTTGAGAAGACGGTGCTTACGGTCAATCTACTGGACCTGGGTGCCCTGAGGTCATCCGACCTCTCTGACCTCCGGATCCATGACGAGGGTCATCAAGGGTGAGGTAGAACACAGTGAGATTGCGTATGAATGTGTTTTTGATAACAATCAACCTCATAGTTTAACGCAGACCAAATTCTTTTACATCCAGAACTCAGCTCTCTGAGATTCGGAAGTTCTGACCAACATCGCAGTAAATGCTTAGTTCACTTGTCGTGTTTTAATTGTTTCTAAAATAAATTCTTACAGTTATAAACCTGACTCTTTTCTGAATCAAAACCAAGTGTGTACAATTACTTCATGAAGCAAAAATCCTAGAATCTTCTGATTAACCCCGATTCAAGTCACAAGACATTGGCGTTCAAGTCCAAGTAAAGTCGTAAGTCTTTATAGATTTTATCAAGTCAAGTCAGTAGTCATTAAAATAATGACTCGAGTCCACACCTCTGCTATTTTACATCAGAAGCTAATGCAGGAAATAAGTGTAGGAGGACATTTATATGTTCATTCTGTATAAAAAACTCAGAGTGACTGATTATATACTTTTATCATTTTTGTATAGTTTTAATGTGTCTTGTGTTTGTTGTTTTTAAATGTAGACTTTAAGTCTGACAATAAAGTTGATGATTATTTTACTCTTCTTGTCATGGAGGATGGTGGGCATCATTTGACTCAAATCATTACTGAAAACCTCGACTTTCAAAAAAAAAAGTGATCACATTTAGCTGAACAACCTTAAATGAACAGTGTATAAATGTGCTGGGTTGATCCCTTTCCTTCTGTTTATTTCTGACATTTCTGCTTTTTTAGGCTGATTTTTCCATCCTTTTCTAAATCACCCTGTCTGTATCTATCTGTCTCTATCAAGTTGTCTTCTTCTTCCTTTTTCTGTGCCTTCAACCCAAATGAAGTCAATGCTAATTAAAGAGAAATGCAGTCACTTGTATATCATAGTAAAAAGCCTTTTAGATTCCAATCAGCAAAGAGCACACTTAGCTCCTCTTGCTGCACTGAGGCTTGTTTACTCTGATTAAATCATTCACAGATGATCGGAAAACTGGAGACTTGTGGGCTCGTCTTGCAAAAACGGCTGTTTACTGGAGACTTTAGAGACAGCTTTTGTCAGTTTCTGTAAAAGACAATGACAGCCACAAAGTGGGACAAGATATGCCAGCAACTCAGTCTTGTGTTTGGGGTGGAAAAGGAAGGTTTTTCTGTGATACAGTGGAACATAAAAGACAAAAGGAGATGAAAAAGCTTGGGAATAAAAACTTTAGGAGGCCAGGTGTTCATTTGAAGTCTTCCAAAGCACCACCACTAAAATCATAACACAGATGCAGCAGGCACTTGTGTTAACGTTACAGCAGCTGCTGCGTCGTATCATTATGTCAAGATTAAATGGGACATACCAAGGAATCTGCTTTATACACATTTAGGTGTCTGAAGTCACTTCCAACTCTAACACACTAAAACAAGTCATAGTATTTAAAATATGTCAGTCGGCTTGGAGAGAAAAATGTTTGGAGTAAAATGTTCTTGAGCTTATTTTTAAATTGTCCTATCCCCAAATTAAAACTGAGCTCCATTCAAAGGATTTGGGCTCATTCTGCTTTTTCTCGTGTTATTGAAAAAATTACAAGGATTGACTTAAATGAATACATTTTCGTTTGTCAAAATAGAAATGTCTTTATTTTAGGTTTTAAAACCCTGTGAAAAAGTACAAAAAAGGACCACATGAGGTCATGCATTTAGGAAAATAATAAATAAGAGATGCATGATAATCTGCTAGAAATTACTAGCATTTGTTTCTGTGGTACATTATTTTTTTAAATGTAATTCTAGAACTCAGACTGAGAAAAGTCTGTCACACTGTAAACTCTCTGGAATGAGTGAGGAAAGTTTTAGTATTTGATATTCAAATGTTATTAATTTGAACATGAGATGCTGTGAATGCTCTTATTCACTTTAGATGTCATAACATTTAATTTATGATCAGAGTCTCATTACCAAAAACATCCTGCAGACAACATGAAAGGAGAGCAATGAATTCACTATAAATTCATAAAAGAGCTAATGATTTCAACAATTTATAGCTGCAGCTTGTGATAAGGGACCCAAAACGTCTCTTCTATTTAGTATGTATGACTTTGGTACATGTTATAAAAGGATAATGCTAGTTTATTGTAGAATCAACACTCATTATTTTTATGTATTTAAAATTGCTGTATTTATCAATATTAATTAACACATTTTTTATTTGTTCATTTTTTCTGTCGACGTTTAGTTGAATAAACAAGTGTCTTATTCAACTCGACGTCGGAGCACTAACATGGACTGAACAGTGTGGGTGCCATGATCTGTGTTCTCTTTTGTTGAGTTTAGTATTTCCCTCAGCTCCCCAGTTCATTTCACACACCAGACTCCCATCAGCACACCTGTTTCTGTTTGTGTGATTACCTCACACAGTTTATAAGCCTCCTGTTTTCATTCACTTGTCAGGCTCTTATTTCAGCTTCCTGTTTGTCCGTAGTTTTTGGGTTCACCGACCTCTCTGAGCATTCACCTTAAATTTTCTATCAACCTACTGTTTCATGACAGTGAAGAAGCCCAAATATGGGTTTTATTTGTCATTACTAATTAGATTTATAAACTACAGCAATAAATTTACCTCCTTACCAACATTCTTCGGTTTTTCCACACCATCCATTCATTTACTACTAAATGCAAATAAGTTCAAGTAGATAATAACTAAACCTCGTTGTTGACATCCCACCATTTGAACATTTCATATGCATAATCTTGTGTTGTATTTCTAAAAATCACGCAATTTTCACTTTACAGCATGTGGCCATTCCAATATTAAGAGTGTCACAAATAAAAAGGGAGAGACACATTTCCTGTGGTGATGAGGGCTACTGCACATCAACATGACTGTGATTAAGAGGAACTGACCTTCACCTATTAGCTAATGGACTGCTGATCACATCAGCCTAACACTCGAAGTTAAAGGTGCACATGAATTAGAATGATGACTCATGTATAAATACACTAACACGGAATATTCTGCATCTTAAGTATTAAAAATAGAAATTGTATAGAATCTGTGTAACATTTGATTTTATGATGGATAACTTTCTAAAGCTTATCTGCACATCAGCATCAATCTTTAGATTAAAAGACTGCTAAATTCCCCATAAAAGTCAGCATGACAAGATAAAAACAGTTGAAAATGTTATATATAAGAGGGGGTTCAAACGAGATTGTGTCCAGGTGGTCCCTTAGGAATAATACTCCTGTATATTTTAGAAGATGTGGACCTGAAACTGTAATTCAACCGCTGAATCAAGTGTGTAGTTGAGAAAATAATGAATCATGCAGGGTAGTCGCTCCAGAGAAGTGAGCAACACAGGTTAATGTGGTGAGAGGATTCTTGGGGGGTCATAGATTATGTCATTGGGTTTTGTTTTTCTTCAGAAAGTTGCATTTTGGCTCGCTGCACCAAACCACATGGGTAGCATTTTTCATGATCTTGTAATACTCTGGAACTTGTCTCCAAATATTTTGCTTTGGGCCTCCTTGAGCATTGCACCTCTGTGGATGTGAGCCTGAAATAGTGTTCACCAAACACCATTTCCATGAGGACAGGAGTTTAAAAAACTATTTAAAGTTATGGTTTTTATTCTAACTGGAGATCTTCTAAGGGTGTAAAGGTCAACTTCATGAAAAAATATTTTTTATGGTTATTTCTGATTATAATTAGTCACTCTGAGTTTTTCATGAAAATAGCCTCCTACACCTATTGCCTGCATTAGTTTCTGACTGAAAACACACCGTTGAATTGCTAGGATTAGAAAATCCTGACAGATCTGTGTCACACTGTCACTTATTCATGGACTCACCCATTTTGACTCAGAAACAGCAGAGAATGTCTCGACTAGTAGAAGCTAAGCCAAGCCAAGCCAACTTTATTCATAAAGCACTTCAAAAACAGCCCTCGCTGACCAAAGTGCTGAACATAAAAACATAAAAGCATAAAACAGAATAACATAGAATACAGTATAAAATTAAAAGCACACTAAGACAAAAACACTAAAATCAAATAGAAATCCAAACTTTAGACGGTGTTAAAAGCCAAGCTAAAAAGGTGGGTCTTTAAAGATGATTTTAAAGTTCCCAGTGAAGAGGGCTTTCTAACACGTGCCAGCAAAGAGTTCCATAATCTGGGAGCAGCAACAGCGAAGGCCCTATCCCCTCTGAGCTTACGCTGTGTCCTTGGAACGACCAGGAGCAACTGATCAGATGACATGAGCAACCGAGAGGAGGAGTGAATGTGCAATAGCTCAGAGAGGTAGGGCGGGGCAAGACCGTTTAAAGACTTAAAAACAAATAAAAGAAGTTTAAAATGAACCCTAAAATGGACAGAAAGCCAGTGCAGTGACGATAAAACAGGAGTGATGTGTTCACTCCTTCCTGTACCAGTTAAAAGTCGAGCAGCATCATTTTGCACTCGCTGAAATCGAGACAGTGAGGACTGACTCATACCAAAATACAAAGAGTTACAGTAATCCTGACGAGTTGTAATAAAAGCATGGATTGCAGTTTTACAATCCTCTTTAGTCAAAATATGCCTTACCTTTGCCAACTGTCTCAAATGGAAGAAGCTGGATTTGACAACTGCACTGGTCTGACTGTCCAACCTAAAATCACTGTCCATTTTAAAACCAAAGTTGGTCACTGTTGGCTTTCTGTGCAGAGCCAAGGGGCCTAAGTCCATAGGAGTGGGCCTGCTGGAGGTACCAGTACCAAAGACAATTATCTCTGTCTTTTTCTCAGCAAAATTTTAAAAGTTAAAAGCCATCCAAGATTTTACCTCATCCAAAAAAACTGCTAGAGATTTTATACTGCAGCCATCTTTTTGTTTTAGCGGGAGATACATCTGTGTATCGTCTGCATAGCAATGGAAGGCAATTTTGTGCTTTCTAAAAATGGATCCTAGAGGCAGCAGATACAAACTAAAAACTAGATACCAAGTATTGAGCCCTGAGGAACCCCACATGACAATGGAGCAGAGGAAGAGTGGAAACTGTTTAAGCTGACACAGAAACTTCTCTGTGCCAGATATGATCTGAACCACTCCAGGGCAGTGCCACGAATCCCGTAACCGTTAGCATCAGCGACTCCACAACATAACAAACTCCAGGCTTGTGTTATTTGTGGAGATGTTGCAGACCAAACAGTCAGTGGTCACGTTTTTTTGCCGATAGCCAATCTGAGGCGAGATGTCCAATTATAAGAAAACAAGACCTCATTCGGCTTGCCAGCTGCAACTCAACTCAGATCTGGCTCACTTCTAGTTCCTGATACAGGTACAAAGCCCCCACACCCCCACACACCCACCCCACCCCCCACCGTGTAAGACTGACAATGCATTCATTCCTACTAGAGACCACAGCAAATGTATTAAAAATGTAAGTAAAGTTAATTGTTAAGCTTTCTCATCTAATTTTGACCTAAAGTAAGTGGTTTGGAACTGTTTTCAAAGACAAACTTAGCAGCAAACTGAAAATAGGACAAAGACCATGCAGAAAATTATCTGTGACAATAATTAATGAAAAGGATATTCCTAAAACTTCACCTGAGTGCCACCATGTTTTACTAAAATAGCCACCATCACTTATTGACATGATCTTCATTTTCAGTTTTTTTTTTTCATTATTATTTTTATTATTATTATTATTACATAAGCTGACCTGGAAGATCTTTAAGGTCTGGATCTGTTTCCATTTACTTATATAAATAATGAAGAAAAATGTGACGGAATAACTGCTTCTGTGTTATAATACTTCCACATCTTTCCATCAATACCAACTTGGATAATAAATTTTTAAAAAATCCTTGAAGGTCAAATAAGCTATAACATTTTAACAGCCATGTCAATAAACAGCAGTCGGCAGTCTCCAAAGTACAACTAACTGTGGAGGGAGAAATTTTAAGATGAATTCAACAAGTGAGTATTCAGAGGAAGAAAACCTGACTAAACACTGGAGCTACCAGGCTCCAATGGGAACAGCCCCTGTTACTGGAAACTTTCCAACATGCTCCTAATTGTGTCTACTCCACATAATTCTGCCCCTGGCTCCCTTAATATCCATGACCACTTCTCTTTGACAAACATTCATGCTCCATCTCAGTAAGAGCAGGAGTGTGTTTAAAACAGAAGTGATCCAAGGTTGCCTTGCAGAACCAAAACTTGATACCTGCAAACAGTGCAGACTTTATGCATCATATGTATGTCCATCTGTGTACAGTATTTTTTGTAATTATGATCCAGTGACATACAGTGGAGACTGTGTAGTCTGCAAATCAGAAGGCCACATAACAGACACATTGATATTTTTTTCCACCAAATACAAAGTGTATAAAACTGGTGTTTATACGTGCCAATTTACAAAAGAAAAACAGACCATTGTTAAAGGCGAAGGCAAATTTGTATCACTTATTTAAATGACTAAATTGAAACATGAAGCATATAAAGCTGAGGCACCATGGCTTAAAAAAAAAAAAGATTGAGAGCGAAACGTTTGATGCCAGCATCTGAACTTGGTTTACTTCCTTTCCCTGGACCTTTTTTATGTTTATTTCCACTTGGGTAGTTCTAGTTTGCTGAAACCTTTCAATTTCATCCCACTTGTTCACACACTGGGCTCCCTGCACTCAGCCTTTCACCACCCCATGAATACCAAGCAGGCATCCTCACACAAATGCATATACATACAGTGCACAAACAATAAAAGCTTGCTTTCTCCATGCATAGCTGCAGACATCAGTCTTTAAGCCTAGCAACACTCTCTGTCTGTATTTGATCTTGTGTGGTGTGCATGCCATCAGAAAGCAAAGTTCTGAAACAAATCAAAATTAAAGTGTCAGAAATATGAGGGAAACACAAATCTGCTATTTTCAAGCTTCTTTTAGCCATTTCAAACAAGCACAATACTTTTTATTAGCCTTCTCCACTAAGTTTAAAATATAATATAGACTTTAAAACCAGGAGTACACTTAAAAAAGATGATAAATAATTGTGATTACCACGATAATTTAGAAATAATAGATGCACAACGAATCTAAATCAATCTGCTGAATACAACATTGGATGTGCTTGGCAATCCAAAATCACAAATATCTAATTGATATCTACTAGCACTATAGCACTGCTGTAGGTACAGAACCTGATTTGATGTTGTTCTGCTTGTAAAACAATGAAATATGTTGCTGTCATGGTCTGTGTTCCGCATCTCCCTCATGTGTCTCCTTGTGTTCTCCATACCTCTCTAGGTTCCCCTTACGTGTCTCCCTGTGTTCCTCATGTGTCTCCTTGTCTGCATCCCCCCTCAGGTGCCTCCCTGTGGTCCCCAGCCCCATCCAGGTTCTCTCCAGGTTTCCCTCATGTTTCCCTTTGTCACTTTTCTTATCATGTGTTTTCTGTTATTGTAGATTGCCTAGTTCATTTCTCCCTTAAGGTATCATCCTGCCCGTCTTCCAGTGGTTTTGGTTCTCTTACTCCTAGATCATTAGTTTTATTATCTTTAGTTCTCCAGTGTCTTATTTCTACAAGTGTTTTAAGTTATTCAGTTCAGTAGCTTTGTTTAACTGGTCTTAGTTGGGGCTCTCCTCACCTGCCCTGTTCTGCTCCTCTTGGTTATTGGCATAGTATCATAAGGTTATTCAATCTTTTCCACAGTTCCCTTTGACACAGCGCCAGAGTGCATGAAACAGCCTCAAGGTCATGCATTCGCTTCTAAACTGTTTACTTTCCAGCAATGAAGACAGAAGATGAAGAGACTCTGTTCTTTTCTTTTATCAGATCAAAGAACTCTATTTTCAATAAAGCTAATCAAAACAACTGTTAGTCAATAATACAATGTGCCCAATCTGTGAAATCACAATATTATGATTAATATGTTTTTAACTCATTCACTGCCAGCCGTTTCCTGATCACTAACGGCCTTCGCTGCCAGCGTTTCTCACCGTTTTTACTGTTTTTTTAAGAGTCACAGAACGTTGCACGCAAGCATGATGCTGATGCCAAAACAACCAAAACAAAGAGGAGACTCACCTCTTACATCAGGAAGAAGCCGCGTGTTTCGAGCGTTATCCGTTCTTTCATAATCCGTTGTCGAATTGTGATCGGCAGACGCTTTTCCGGTTCGCGCCTCACTTTTTTACAGGAACAGCCCAAAACGATCTCCAAACACATGGATGTGTTGCTTCCTGATCATGTGATCTGTGACGTATGTGGATGAAGATCGGCTTCAGGGCTGAGATGTTTGTTCTCTCAGCGCGGGGGTTCGTTCCGGTTGGATCTAAAATGACGACTTTAGTCGACAATGGCAGTGAATGAGTTAATAAGTAATATGACTTATTCTAGTCACTAGACACGCTGATACACTAAGATAAATAAGCACATGACACATTGCAGTGCTGATCCAATCAGAACCTTCCTAGTCTGAAGCGTGGCGAGTCTCTGTGGTGTTTATTAAATCTGTCAGCTTTGATTCATCCAGAATCAAAAACATCCAGATTAATAAAACAGTTCCAGCGCCATCTTAAGTTCAGTTCTCAAGATCTCTTCTCAAGATCCCATGAAGTTCACTGTATGTTAAGTGAAGTATGGACAGGCCACCTATACTTCTCTTTTTAAGCTGAGAACCATCAAGGTGGGAAAAATCTGTCATTGTTAACAACCAAGCAACGGTTCCTTCAGAATAAAAGCTGAACTCGCTGATCCAAGGAGGGTCCCTTTTTGACGCTGTGAAACACCTGTCGCTTTTACCTGGAGACTATCCAAAGACTGGTTTGTCGTGCTGTGACGCTGTACCATTGGCTCCAGTACCGAAAGGAGGGTCCGTGGACCTGGCATCCCGATCTGTACGGAGGGTATGTGGATGCGACACAATGGCGTCTCATGTGTTTATGACTACGGGTCTCAAACTCTGATCAGTTAGGAGCAAAACATCATCTCCCACTCAGACTTGCTTCTCCGGTTGCGAGGGTTCTGAATTTAACATCATTCACACAAACACCATTCACCTCACACGCCATTCAAACAGAACATCCATCATTAGAGAGTTAGTCTTGTTGAATTGTTTAAAATCATTTAGTAGTAAATTTCCTTAAACGTTTGAAAGTCTCTCTCTCTCTTCTCTTGTCTCTCAGTTAATGCAAAGTGTTATTTTAAAATCCCTGTAATAAAAAGATCCAATCTTCTGATTTAAATAACCCAGTGTCCATAAGATGGATTTCATACTAGAAATGGATTTTTAATGTCTTATGGTCCTTAATTAAAGTAAGTAAAATCTATCATTACACACCTGTGCCCAACCCTCCTAATCATGCAGCCCCTGAGTATAAAACCCTGTCCTGTCTTTCTGTGTTTGTCGGTTCATTGTTTGTGTCAGCGTCATCTCGCCCCCCTCTCTAGGTATTTTGAATATCTCTAGGTCTCTTGTGTTTTTGGATATTCCCAGGGGTTGTTTTTTGGTTTTTGGCTTCCAGCCCTTTGGATTTACCCCTAAATAAAGGATTTTTTACGTTTTCACTACTCCTGCCTTGTCATCCTGGGTCTGTATCTTGGGTCCTAACCTCCCCCAACTCACAGTGTGATAGTTGTTTTGATAATAGCATACAGCAGGCTACTTCGAAATATCAATGGACATGCCAACACCATCACATTGAAAGCAATCAATAGCATGGTTTCCCTTAGCTTTGGCTCAAAAAATGTTTCTAATAGGATACAATCTGGATTCATCTGATCACAAGACAACTGCCAATGGTTTCACATTTCAACTGTGTTTAGCCTTTGCTCTGATGAGTCATGGGAATTCCTGTGCAAAGTTATTTTATGGCTTCCTCTTTAATACCATTTTTTTACTTTATTTCAGGATCTAGCAACTGACTGTATTGAATGACAGCGTACTCACACACCCAGGTGGTTCAACTCCTCACAATAGAGTAATGATCAGCAATGCCGTAATGCAGTGTTTAAGTATCTTCAAGTATCTTAACTTAAAACTTACACATGCATTTGTTGCATGTGAGACATACACACATGTATAAATACATGTGTATATATATATATATATATATATATATATATATATATATATATATAATTTTCACAGAATTTTTTTAAACATGTAGGTCTTTCTTAGGATTGAAAGGGAGGAAAATACAAAGGCCTTTATTACAACTACAATAATTAATTAGTGTGATTAAAATGGCCCAAATTGCTTTCATGTGAGACATTATTCTTAAAGTATAAATAAAATGGTATAAGGCACAATTGAGTGTGGTGATCCAAACAGTTCTGGTATAGGACATAGCTCAGACTTCCTGCTCTCCGTATTCTCACTGACTCTCTGTCACATTTCTGCATTTACTTGAAAAGCAACTTTTCCCCCTCAGTTTCTCTACTTTTCTGTTCTGTTTTCTCTCCATCTAGATCATGATAAGAACGACGCACACCGGTGCACCGAGCAAAAGAGAGCGGGTGTCTCATGAAATAACCATCACCGTGTCACTGAAGGAAATTCAGCCACAGAGCTGGTAGTTCAAACTCCCGCTGACTTTATTTGCCAAATGCAAGAAGAGCCAAAGTGCCTGATGGCTGCAGACCCAGAGACAGCAGGTTGACTCTTGCACCATCTCTAGTAGAGGCGTGAATCTGCAGCAGCAACAGATGTAAATCAGCAGTCTACAGCGCTTCAGCTGTACCTTTCTCTGGATAAGGATTGTGACTGGTCAGTCTTTGTGCACATGTGCAGATTATTATTCTCTTCCCTTACTACCAGAAGACCAGTTTGGAGTGCACATAGTTTCTTTTTTGCTAATCTGCAGTGAATTTCTACAAGAAAGTTCTACAGAAAGTAGCAAAGGGTCCTAAAAAAATGTCGCTAGGTTTGTCCCCAGGCACTTTTTGGAAAAAAAGTCATTGAGGGGGGGTCAACAAGTCGTTAGGAACAGTGACAAAGTTGCTGAGTTGGCAACACTGATCAACACTGCGGAGAAGTCAGTGGCAGAGTCTTGTAGCTCTTAGCCAATAAGAGGAGAGATGAGGAGGAGGAAATAGAAACGCAAATCCTGCCATCTGATGCTACTTTGTCCATCAGCTGACTTCTACATACTCAAATTGATGCACTTGAGCTTTTTTCCTCAGAAAATGACTTATAAGGCATTTATTCGTACTAGAGAACACTACAAATGTGTTAAATGTTTGATCTTTAAATGTACTTACACAACAGATAGCTTTAAGTGTTTTTTTTAGCCTAACCATGGTGGCCGCTGTGATAGTAGAGGCCCAGGAAATTCATGGCATATGCTTTCAAACCCACTGTCTTCACACCGAGTGGAACGGCAGCACTTCGATGTAGGGACTGTCTTCACGTTGTGAATAAAACAAACACGGAGTTACAACCACATATAAAGTATAACATATGGTAACAATCATGCACGCAGGAGCACAAAGATGATGTTTTATACATTAGTTGAATCCATTTCATCACAGGCAATGACAAATAGTATTGTCCTTGTCAGAATCTAAACAACAATGATGAATTTGAGTTGCTTTGCCAGTTTTAGAACACTTGCCAAGTCTGTAGTGCTTTAGTTAAGGTTAAACCTCTTTTAGAATAAACCCTTTTTTCTTGGATTAGTTTTAGAACAAACACTAATGTTCAGAGTAGGATTTTTCTGTTGCGCTGGTGGAAAAATGAGCTCATAGCCCAGTAGAAACCAGAAAATGCTTTCCAATCACCACATTCAATGTTGCCAAGATATATAGATAAAACAAAAATGTTAACAAAACGTCTTAGAGGTTTTTACATGTGCCGTTAAAGCCTGTGACTGATGTTTCATTAGCGTCTACTCACCGTAGCAATAATAAGAGGACTGTGGAACTGTGCGTAGAGCAGTGCTTCGTTTACATGACCCCTGACCCCCAGCATGGCTAGCTCCATGTTGTGGTGCCCGGCCATGGCGAGGGTTAGCTGTTCCAACAAGTGGACGTATCTCCTCCAAGGTTGATCCAGCTCCGTCACACTTCCTAAGCAGCCTCTCATTACATTCAGACAGTAGCCCACGCAGGGTTTAATCAATGTCAGGCCTCTGCAGTGGGAGCAGAACACCATCTTCACCAAGTTCCTCACACAGTCCCGACTCAGACTGGCATGCTGCGTCGCATTCATGACCTCCAGACCTTTCTTTAAGGCGACACTCAGTTGCTGGCCAGCCCCCAACGCCTCAGCCAGTTCCTGAGCCATGAGTGCTGGATGATGCCCAAAAGGGTTGACATCCTGCCTGATCATTCGAAGGCAGTCGTCCATTTCACTTTTTACAGCTATACTTCCTTCATAGCTTGGATTTATTAGCCGCGTGTATGCAAGTGGAAAAATGTTGTTAAAAAATGTTTGAACAGTTGCTTCGATGGTGACGTTTACCCCACGGAGGTATAAGGAGAGAGAAGAGAAGAGTTGATTCACATGGGGTAAGGCATGGTGGGACAGGGATGAGAAGGAGCCCTCCAACAAAGAGCTGAGGTGGCCTTGCGAGAAGGATAGGACGTACTGGAACATGTCTGCAAAGAGGCAAAGAAGCAGCACAAATAAGAGATACAAGACAATAAAAAGTAAACATTTTACTTTTAACCGCCAATGCTGTCCAATTCTGTGGACTTCCTATCAGCAGCCTGCCACTTATCAGGAGCAGACTGCAATTAGGGAGCTCAGATCGGAAAATCTTTGACAGGTTTTCTAAAGAGTCCATTAAAATGTTCAATTGCTCTCATGGGTTAGGGTTTAGGGGGTTAGGGTTAGGAATTGAGGAAAATTCCCATCTGGCCCTTGATTCCATCCAATGTATGAAAGAAAATCATGAAGAGCAATTTAATGCTATTAACAGTTCTTGAGGTTGCTAAACCCAAATGTAATTTCAGTATCTTTCTGTATGTTTCCTCAAAAACCTTAGTACTAAAAAAAAAAACTCAAGTTTTATATGCCAGGCTAATAAAGCCAGTGTCTTTAGTTATGCAAACCTGTAAACAAATCTGAAAGTTTAATTTTTTAGTAAACACCTTTTTTTTTCCTCTACCTAAGTTATTACAGCTTTTTAGAAGCAAACTTTTAGTCTACGGTGGCTTTTATTTCCCTATATGCAGATAGAGGGATTTTACTGAAATGATAAAATATGTAATTTAGATTTTCTGTTAGGAATGTTAACTACTCCTAATTTAAGATTTTGATTGAAAATAGGACTTTCAGCCAACTTCTTTTTCTTTTCATCTTTTGAAATACATTTTCAAAAGCGATTGAAGAAACAAGCTGCACAACAGTTCACCGTGCCCTTGCATTTGACTAATGGAACCAGTGAGTCATTCCTCACTGAGTAAGGTGCTGTAACTGAGTAGACAGATGGACCAGGAGACTTCAATTTGGCTCTATTCATTCTAATATAAAATGTTGCCTGGCCACAAGTCACACCCTGCAATATTACGATGACCTGTGTGCAGCATTCATTACAAAACACATTTGCTGTAGCAACATTTCTGTAAAAATATGCAAAGTCGCAGTGTTTTGTTTTTTTTTGTAATTGTTTTCACCATAACATTTTGTTGGGTTTTTATTAAGCTCTCCACAGCATCAATTCAAAGTTTGAGCCTGATCAGTTCTTGCGTTGTCACCTTGAAATATGCTCATACAGCAAAAAAATACATTAAATTAAATTTAAATTTTTTTTAAAAAATCAATTGATGGAAAAACCTGATCAATCACTATATTCAGGTAGTCCGGTGATCTCATTTATGGGCACGTAATGTCGCTGAACCCAGACCTGACCAAATGAATCAACCCCTGACCAGAATGCTTAGCGAAACCCAGATGGTGACTTATTTTTGGCCAGGCGGAATATTTGGACTACTCCCCCATTTTACAGCTCGCTGACATAATTTACTGCTACATCCAGTATGACTCTAGCAGAAAAATATTTAAATGTGTTATTTCACATTACAACGCTTACTGATCAATGCTCAGGCTGTCTCAATGATTACAGAACACACCCATCACTCACTGACTCTTAGCCCTGTGCTTTTCATACCTTTTCTTTTCTTGTGTATTTAAGTGTGTACATTTTTGTAGCGCAAGTGCTGGACACAGCACTCCTCTCTGGGGTGTGATGTAAGCTTAAAAGCATGACAGGACATGAAGGAGCAGCAGCAACTGTACAGAAACTGAGACCTGGAAAAGAGGGTGCCAGGACACACACACACACACACACACACACACACACACACACACACACACACACACACACACACACACACACACACACACACACACACAGTATCCCCACAAAAACCACAAATGCATGCACACACACGCATTCCTAAAATAAGCATACACCTCCAGAGCCTGTCGATGCTGCATGTGTCTCTGATAGCTTACTTAAAGAACAGTCCCTATGCAATTAACTTCTTCAAATGTTTTCACTTTTAAAATCATATTTTACTTTTCATCACAACAAGGGTATTTTTAATTTCATTTTCACTATTCATTTTGTTACCAAATGAGTGTGTGTGTGTGTTTCTGTGTTGTTTTCTGTGTGGGATTGCATGTGTCCAGCCCCTCCCAGCACACAGACAGAAGGATAACAACAGTCTTGTCCTCATGAGCAGCTGCACTAATATGAGCACCGTCTGTGACATAGGAACTCCCCACTTGCCGGTAAAAGGCACATCTCGTTTATCATCAAAACAAGCTCCTATAAACATTTAAATTCATACCCTGCAAGAATTTGAAACTTGTATGTGCTCTGTGAAATAAAACAGGAAGACGGTGGAAGCAGTTAGGGAACATAACTAAAATATGAAGAGTCACAGGTTGATTGTTCGACTGGTCAATGAGTTTTTAGACATCCAGATGTACACGGACCAAAAACAGCACACTTGTGGTACAAAACAAAAGGGAAAAACCAATAGTTAAAATGCTTTTTCAGAACTGCTTCATTGTGTTTTAGCTCTCTGTGCTGTGGAGGTGGCACAAATGTGCACGGTCTAAATCCCTGGGACATCAACATCAAAAGATGGAATTAAAGTAGAGCCTTACAAAAGTTTCAAAAACACATATTGCTCAGTATGTTTTGACCCATCTTTGTGTCTAAGTGTGAAATGCACTCATTGGTTATTTAGATGTTATTTCCAAAAAGTTGATATCTTTTTCCCGAAGATATTGTGTTTCCCATATAAAAAATAAATGTTCTCAAACAAAAAATGTGCAAAAAAAGGGGGATTAAGTGAATGAAAAAAATTTCAACAGGGAAAAACAACTTCTGAACAATTTGCATCCACCTTGTGAACACGCTAACATCTGGATTAATTTGGCTCTTGGCTCAAGCACATCTCTCCATGGCTTTCTTGAAACTCGTCCTTCCGTACTTCAGAAGGACATTTTGTTACTTGAAAGAAGCATTTTTTTTCTCTTTTACTGAAAAGAAACAAGCAAGAAATTGCAGGTTTTGGCTGTAACTTCTGCTCCCAGGAGGAAAATGATAAGATACAGAATGCCTCACCTGTGGTTTCTTGAGCCGGAGACATCTGTACTACCACCTGCTCTCACAGCTGCACTTAGTTAACATGTCTGGCCGTCAGTTTATTGGATCCATATTGTTGAAAAAACACAGCTGTTTCCCCCTTTCTGTTCTCTGCTTGGAACAGAAGTTAGTAATTTTGCATTTTTTGTAGGTGTTCAATTGTTTTACTTTGGTGCACTCAGATGGGATATTTTAGCTCTTTAGAAGTTGTGACAATGAGTTTAGTATGTTTTTAAACAGTTAGTGTTTTCATTATATTATAGTTTAATGTCTCCCTTGCTTGTAGCAAAACTTCTTGTCCTATATGTTTAATTTCTAATGTTAGAAGAAGAAATTATGTTTAGTATAGTGCCTGATGAAAATACCTTCACACGGTGCTTCACAAGAAACAATGCAAATTTAAAAATGATCATAATAAAAACTGGGGCAGAATTAAAAATGTAGGTAAGAAAAACAAATAATTTAGAAAAACATTTATTCATGTAAGTTTCTCCGCACCACTCAAAGTATTTTCTGTACAGCTGTTTCAATGTACTGAGATTATTAACATTTAAAGATTGAATAGCTGTTTAAAACTAAGTTTATCATTAAATAGCCCTAACAGTTTACAAAAAGCTAATCTATTCATGATCCTTCAGAAAGCACCAATAACTAAATGGGGCAGTATGGTAGAGCAGTCGCTAGCATTTTTGCCTCATAGCATGAAGGTTGAAGGGACAACATCCAACTACTCTAGGCTCAGGGACTGAATATTCTGAATGCATGGATGTATTATGGGCACTCTGGTTTCCTCCCACAGACTAAAATGCATGCATGTAGGTTAATTGGCTACTCGCACAAGGTGAAAGTGAACGTTTGAGTGACCGTGATCTTTGTTGTCTCTATGTGTGCCCTGTGATGGACTGGTAACCTCTCCAGGTTGCCTATCCCAGAAATGATTGTCATCATTGTGGAAAATCCTAACTACTGTATTATTGATGAGTGTTCCAGAGTTGTACACTAGACTACTGAATCAGTATAACGCTTTAGTGAAGAAAACTAATGTGTTTTCACATGAAATGTTTTTCTCATAAAAAAAAAAAAAAAAAAAAGAATAACCCTGTGATTTAGTTGTAGTAACAAGGCAAGTTGTTTTTTTTTTTATTGACATGACTGAAAATCCAACTCTTGAGTTGGAAAAGGCTAGAATGCTTTCTCCAGGGGCAGGGATGAGGTCCTGCTCCAACTGGAGGTGTTTAAGTATCTCGCGGTCTTGTTCCCAAGTGAGGGAAACATGGAGAGCGAGATCAAGCTGGCCCAGCTCTCGACTTAGGATTAGCGGAAGAAAAAAGATGGATGACTTAAAATATTTTCATGCAGTATAAAAATTAGTTTGAACAACATTAGCTTCTGAAAAATATGTTTCACACAAAGTGAATCAACAAAAAATAATTCAGAACTAGCTTGTGAAGGTCGACTCATTTTTCTGTCATCTTCTAAATCCTCCACGCCGCTCAGATAGCTTCTGCCACAAGCAAAAATATACTTTTCAATAAATCATTTATATATATATATATATATATTAGAACATATATATATATATATATATATATATATATATATTAGAATATATATATATATATATATATATATATATATATATATATATATATATATATATATATATATATATACATATATATATATATATATATATATATATATATATATATATATATATATATATATATATATATAATATAGCCCCATTTATCATACAAGCTTCAGGACTAATGCTGGGGATTGCTCTCCCCAAAGGACCCCCGCCGGTGAGTGCTGTTTTTTGTTGTCTGTTTTCCATAATGTTTAACAATGTTGTCAGCTTTTCCATAATTTGTAACTTGTAAAGATTGTTTATTTGTCAATATAAATGTTTATTACCTTTTAAGTAAGAAGCATTGATTCAACCTACCAGGTTCTCCTTAAACTGTAAAACCACGCCCCCACACTTTATGACCACGTTTTCTATACATCCTAATTATATTTGACTGCAATCAAGTTAGCTTGAATGTTCTCATCAACAACACCTAAATCTTGGTTTAGCATACGCAACACTCTGAACAACACATTCTCACTCCCAGCGTGTCAAAAACAAACGCTTGGTCAGCCACCCTCCGCGTCACACCCCTGACGCCAAAAGTGCCCTTTTTCGTCACTTATGTGCGAAAAGGTTTTTTTTCTTCCCCTTTTATGACTGCAGATCCCAATGCAGCGTAAAACTGACACGATGAGATGTCCGCTGATGTGGCACCGAACCAGCTCATTAACGTTTTGCTATTTATAACCTTCCCCTCACCCTCATCCTAACCTTAACCCTCTTGCGACCTAAAACGTTACTCTCACTGTGATCAAGCGTTTGTTTCCCATGCATTCTGACTGTGAATTTGCGTATTTGCCGCCCAAGGGGAACGTTAGAACATACCATCTGGCGAGGGGGAGGTTACAAATACCCTCTACTTTTAACCTCCACCGTGGTGGTTGAAACCTCCCCCTCGCGTTGCCTCGGTCCAAACCCGACCAATGACGATGTGGCTCCCTCCGTTCACTTCATAGAGGCGGCTTTTAGAGCGATCGACACATCACTAATGTGTTAGCTAGCAAGATGGTTAAGGTTAGGATAGGGGTGAGGGGAAGGTTAAATAACGAGGATAAGGTTAGGGTGAGGTACTTTGGTGCCCTGGCTGCGGACATCCCATCGTGTCAGTTTTACGCTGCATTGGGATCTGCAGTCAGAACAGGGAAAAAAAAACTTTTCGCACATAAGTGACGAAAAAGGGCACTTTTGGCATCAGGGGTGTGACGCGGAGGGTGGCTGACCAAGCGTTTGTTTTTGACACGCTGGGAGTGAGAACGTGTTGTTCTGAAATGTCCCATCTATCCTTAACTTTTTATTGTGTTCCCGTTGTGTAACGTTTGGGAAATGAAAGTTGGCTGGGCTGTGTTTACTTTGCATGACAGAATAATTTCTGTGAGTATAAATTAACAAATATTTGTAGCCCGACGGGACAAAAATGAACACAATGGACATAAACAAGTCAAGTATGTGGCAGTGACAGGGCAAATAAGACCTTTGTTCCAAAGCGGATTGAACTGAGGACATATTCATGAGTATGAAATGGTGTATCACACTACATCTTTCCACCAGTACTGTTGCCAAAATTGTCCACTGAGATCACAGGGTTTAAATTACATGAACCCAATTTCTCTTGACATTCTGTACAGCAAACCCAATGTTTAACTGGCATGATTAAACTTAAGTGTCACCATGGTGATGCTGCCACAATCAGACTCAAAATAAGCATTGCAGCAATTCTGTGGTTTCGGTTGCAACTACAGTGTTCCTCGCCTTTTGCTGTGATGTCTGATTTCTCAGCCAAGAACACACAGAGAAAAAAAATGCTTGTGACTTTTGGCAGAGTTTGAGCAAGAATCAGGGCATCAAAGTCCAATTTCCAAAACTCATCACACATTCAGAGTCACAAAACACGACATGCCAGCCTGGTATGTGACCTCACCGGGGTTGGTTAATTAAAAGCTGAAAGCATTTTACCACAATCAATGCATGGATATTCACACAAGTTCTTCTTCTGTACAAATAATGTAGAGTTACTTAACAGTGGCAAATAATACAGTTTCCAAATTTCTAAAGAGTCTACAACCCATTTTGACCATATACGGTTTTCAGATTCTTTCCTTTTACAAAGCCAAACTGAATTATTTAAAAACAGCTGTTAACAACTTTGAACTCTTGACAAGCAAAGTGGGTATAGCTGGTTTATGGATAGCTGATGCATCCCATCGTTTGGTTTGAAGGCTTACTAACAGAGCTACCCACCATCAGCAGAGATGCCTCAGGTAAGCCTAATAGCTTGGTTCTACTGCAGAGTCCAGGATGGTTTGGGGCGGGTTGGATCACTGTTTTGTCAGTTTTGATTGTAAAACCGTTCCATACAACAGACCCGGACCTTGCCATTTGTGGGTCCCTTCTGTTGTAGGTCCATAGGACAATAAAGCGGTATGGCTAGGGTGGTGTGGCTAGGGTGTAGCAGTGGCATCAAAAGAACATGGTCCACTTATTTGGGGACAGAAATATGTCAATACTTGAGACAAGCAAAACAAATCTTGTTGTTCTGTTGTTTGTATTATCGTTAGTTCTACAGGAATGTGAGGAAATGCCAGCAAGCACCAACAAGGTTCGACCAGCTTTGGAATACCAAACATTCTCCACCATCGTTGGTGATAGCCACTTTCAGGATGAGCTTGACAGATTGGTAAGGTATAAAAAAGTTAAGACGTTTCTCAGCAGATGGCAGCCAAAGGATTCAAACAGACATTGAAACAGTGTCGGGTCCAGCTGAAGAAATTAAAAGCACTGGTATGATGAGACGCTTCGCATTTTCATTTAGCCCTGCCTGCCAAGTGAGAGCCCAAAAGTGCTCCTGAAAATGCAGACCCATACCAGTCTACACTGGCCAATGATGACCTGCCCTGACCCATCCCAAATCCCTGCAATGGAACCAAGCTAAAAAGTTCAACAATGAAGATATGGTGACACTCAAAAATCTCAATAACAACACAAGGAAAAGCACCGCTAAGAGCATTATTATAGCAACACTCACTGAGAACAGAAGTCATGTTTTACAAATGGATTCATCCTTCAGTTTCCCTCTTGAGCAAAAACAACTTCACTCTTTGTGAGATAATCCATTTGTTTTTTATTTTCACACCATTGCCCCTAATTTTGCAGTTAATCCCATGTTGATTCAAAATTGTCCAAACTTTTACTGCACATAAAAAAGGTCATTGCTAATTTGACCTAATGTTCTACTGAATTAAAAATTAACTTGACCAAGAAGTATTCACAGTTAAACAGAGCTAGAGCATATATGCTTAGAGACAGAAATGTTTTTGGCCTTTGAAATAGAGGTCAGAATCCCGCTGAGGTACATGGGCTCTACTTGCAGATTTATCTTTTTGTGAATTAGAGCATTTAAAAAGTTTCCTCCACACCAGTGAGTGTCTATTTTCAAATGTGTGTAGGTGGCTCAGTAACTGTGGGTGTACTTTCTTCCATGTGCTTGGGGATGCAGTAATATTGTGATAATGAGATCGGAGACACTGTTCTCATACCATAAAACTGTGGGCCATTCCTATCTTGGCAATCAGTCCTGAGCAAACCTGACCAACCATCATCTCAGGAAAAGCATTTTAATCCCAGTGCAGGCTTGGGTTTCAAACAGGTCACCACACAGATATGTGACATAGTGACACGTGTGCAGATTACATATCCTTGTTTTAATTAGCAAATGGACCATATATATAGGGCCATCTTTTCCCAGGCAGTGATGCTCATCTTGAGTTACAAGGAGGAGCTGCACTGTCATACAACCTCCTAGTTTAATGTTCATAAACTATTATTAAATTGTTGAATCAGGTTGTTGATTCGTCATGCTAATGTGACGCTTAAATACAGCATGACCGAGGCTAATGTTGGAACATGACTCATCTGTTAGCCAGCACGCACAGACACATCGTTCATACAGGCTCGACCAACACTAACTGGGAAGCTGCACTTCCGTGAAGAACAATATCTTATAAACAATCAAAACCATGTAAGTAACGAACCCTAAATTAGGATTTTATGTCTTATCAGGATGCAAACAATTTGGAGAACCCTTCTAGCAGGCATTGTTGTTGTCAAACAAAAGGAGAGAGGAGATTATGTTGGCAAGGAGGAGGACACTTTTTTTTTTTGCCTGAGTACAAAAAATGATCAACGACACACAAAGGAGTAGAAGTGTCAAACAGTGACGCAGAAGACAGGACAGGAGCAAAGCTGACAGGGTGAGGGAGGATGTTAAAACTCCTAACACCGTATAAAGTAGTTCGGGGGGTGGGTGGGGGTGGGGGTGGTTGTGTGTGTGTGTGGGGGGGGGTTAAGCCGTTGACAGGCTGATGGCCAGCACCTCTGGTACTAAGTATTAAGGGCAGTCCAGGTCAATAGCATGCCCTCACATTCCTCTATTCTTTTCATTGCTACACGCAATGAAGTGCACAGTGAACCAAGCTGACCTATCATAATAAAGTATTAAAAAGTTAAGTTCACTTCAGAAAATGTGCTTTTCAGTAATCAAAAAAGATATGAGATCATCGCAGTTTTTTAACATTGCATGCTTGAATATGGAAGAACACACAAACTTTTGCAAGTTGACCTTCAGTAATGCAAAACTTCTCATTGGGGGGATGTGGAACATCTACGGAATGTTTTACATCAGATAGGCAGTTGTGAAATGATTAAATTTGCAATTTTACAAAAAGCAGGGAGTGGTGTGAATGTAAAAGTGCAAAACAACATGTAAGAAGATTTTACAACGTCAACAGCAAGACATCGCCTTGCGAGGCCAAGTGCTTCGGCATTGAGAAACACCCTTAGTTTTAGCCCTGCTTCAACACACCTGGTTTCAATTAGCAGGTGATTAACAGGCTTCTGTAGAGCCCAATGAGCTGCTGCACAGGTGATTCAACCACTGAATAAAGTGTGTTGGAGCAGAGAAACCACGAAAACATGCCGGCTGCCCGCCGTCCAGGCCTGGAGTTGAATACCCCTGCCATAAAGGATATTGGCCTTTAATGGAGCAGCTTTAGAACAAACATTGTTGAACTTTTTAGCTTGGTTCCATTGCAGTGATTTGGGATGGGTCAGGGCAGGTCATCATTGGCCAGTGTAGACTGGCATGGGTTAAAAAAAACTGCATTACACAATAATCAATATTTGTGTGCTTTTTCACTGATTCATAATTAGTCATGCCTGCATTTCATTGATTATTAGATGAACTTCCTCAGCTCTAGTTTATATGCAAAGAAAAATAGTAGTTAAAGGGACATAACCTTTATGCAACAACAAATAAGCAATTGATGCTCGAACAAGCCATTTCTTTTGAAAACATGTTGAATGTCTGCAAATTATAATGAACGAAAAACACTATAAAGGCATGGCAGTATACAAGACCACTATGTAAGAGAAAACTGATGATGGTCACATTAAAGTTGGTCAAAAACAAAGACTGGACTCCAGATTTTCATTAGTAAAGGAAACATGTAGGCTAGCACGGGATTAAGATGAAACGGAGTTGTGGAATGTATTCAAGATGAAAGAGACTCTAATGAAGATTTTTCCACTCTTTTTTTTTAACCAGGTGTGGTTGCTGTTTTCATTTTTCAGCTTTTTTATGATTCCAGCTGCTGTGAGTGTGTGTCTGGGGGAGGTGTGTCACCCCTGCATTGTTTAAATTAGGGGTCATTATCGCCTAGGGTTTTATGCTTATAGTCTTAAAAAGGAAGCCACATATGTTCAAGAGAAAGACTGTTTTATGGACTGCATTAAACCAAAAGAATACTAAATAAATGCAACATTCAGAAAACTATAATTGCATCACAAAAAAAAGGGTTAGTCTGTGATAACTGCTTTGTGGCTGATTTAAGAGCAGACATAATCTTCTGTTCATTTTGGCTATCAATACAACAGATTTTATCCACTGAGGGTTGTGTGAACAGAACACAGCCGGCCAGGGTCGGGAAATCATTGTTGGACGATCCATTTTCATTATTTAATGTTCCTGCTTTTCCAGAATACATTGTTACATGACAGGACAACTGGAGGATAAAGTCTTCCGTGGGGAAACTTTTATGTTACACAGAGGCAAAGGGGAGGAAAGGAAAAGAAGTGATGGAAGCCATCACAAGGTCTAATGAGGAAAGTTGACTAGAATGTGGGAGTGATGAAGTGAGCCAGTGGTGAGAGATGGAGGAAAACAGTCAGCCTCAATCCAATTTGGACAGAGCTAGAAGTGTGAATCATAATAGAGATACATGCATCATAATGGTTGTTCACATTGAAATTGTTAATTAAACATGAATTGTGATCTTATGCAGACACTGGATGAAAACATGTCTCCCACACATTCATGCAACAATACAGCCTGGCCTGCCAGTCTCCTCCTCTGTTTAATTCTGCACAGAGAAAGTGTCTGGGAACTCTCTTATTCAAATGGCCCCACCCCTGAGATTTCTAACCGAGCCAATCAGCGCAGAGTAGCGTACGTCACACACCACAACGCCAAGTTTCTCATAAACACGGCGACTGAAGCGAAGTTCGCTGCGGCTCTTTCCTCTGTTCTTAATGACTTGGACACGTCTTTAAAACTACAGCAAGTAGAAGCGCTAAAAGCCTTTCTTCTAAAGAAAGATGTTTGCCCTGTCACCAGATGCCATTTTTGACCACAGCTAAAAAGCTACAGTGTCGTGCGGTACAGTCATCATTTCCGTCTTTCTTCTGATTGGTTATTTTTGAGCTGACTAGTCCTGCCCCGTATGTGCCTTTCTGCCTGTGTTTCCAGACTCTTTATGCAGAATTAAACAGAGGACGAGTTTGGCAGGCCAGGCTAGCAGCGACAGTCAATTTAGCAAAGTTCAGTTCATCTTTTATTACCTTTTGCCAACACTTCTTTATTTATTTCTGCACAACTATATTGTGGTCAAATCCACATATTTCCCTCTTAAAATATCAACATAGTCGTTGGTATCAGAGACTTTATCATAAAGCATGCAATGTATGTCTTTCAGAATCCGACACTGAAGCATGGCCACTGCAGACTCAGACAGGACACAATGGCAGTCACGCTGGACCGATTAAAGGTAGCGCAGTACAAATCCTGTCAGTGAGTCAGACATTACGTTACATAAAAGCCTAACTATCCAGCACGGGGAACCAACTCCCACGAGAGACAAGTTTGATTACCAAGAAATGTTCCGAAAATCTAGCTTTTTGTGTTCTCAAGACATACCAGAAAAATCTCAGCTGAAGCTTGCTGAAAGCTTATACAAGAGGAAGTTTAAGAGATTAAAACATTTGTTTTGGAAGAAAATGAATCGGTGAAAAGAAAATAGTGATTAACTCAGATTTATTTCATGTAGCAGAGTTTGGCAGCTGGCTGATTGACCCTGACCTGATATTTCTTAGGGCTCTAAATGCAAGAAAGGGAATTGTGTGAGGGTGGTAAACGGGAATGAAGCAAATAAGCAGAAATAAATTGGAGATTTTAGGTTAAAATAGGATTTATTGTGTATAGATGACTGTTTGCAGGGTTAGGGTTAGCGTTGAATAAGTATCAATAACGCTGAAAGTTTAAGAAAGAGGGGGACTCTATGAAAGATGGGATTTTTGGAAGATTGCTTCTGTATAAATTCATACCTGACAAGAAAATATGCATATCTAAAGGCGGGGGGGGCATGATTGTGCCGATTTTTATTTATTTTTTTGGGGGGGTGGGAGTTTAAATGTAGACTAGTTTATACTCCATATGCGGAGAAACAGTGCCATTATCCGTTGGTGCAATGGCCCTCCGACACAAGAATGGAGTACAGCCTAAATTTTTTAACGATCCGAACACAATGGAAAGTGCACGTCTGTGAACGCTCTACTCAACAACAGTAGCGGTGGACAGACCACTACTGACTACGTTTACATGCAGCCAATATCCGGGTTATGATCGGGTTAAGGTCAGTATTTGGGTTTCTGAGTTGATCAGAATAACCCGTTTACAAGCATAAATAGAAAGAGTTACCCCTAACTTGCATAACCTGATTTAAATGCGGACGTTGGGGTAGCGTCAGGACGTATGGACTACGTCAAGACGCAATATGCGTCATATTTCGCTGTCTCTTTACTTTCGGCCGTCAACTAAAAACATAATGTTCATACTTTTCACCAGACCGATGAAGACAGGTTTCCTCGTCACTCCAAAAGTGTGGTGCTGTGCCGCGACTCGCCATGTTGCTCCCAACTTGTTGTTTATTTCGGGTGTTCTGGCGCATACAAGACGTCTCGCTAATCAAAAGACCAAGATTCCTTGCGAACAGAGCATGCGCAGAACACACGCTTTGATGGGGATATCCCGATATGCGTTTACACGACCAAACATTCGGGTTAGAAAAGGGTTACCCCAGGTGTAGTAACCGGTTTTTTAAAAACCCGGTTATGAGCATATCCGGGTTTTTGGCGGTGTTTACATGCCCGTGCGGAACCGGGTTATTGTGAATATTCGGGTTTTAAAAGGGTTACTGGCTGCATGTAAACACACTTCTTCTCTCCAATTGAGTTCTTTGAAACAAAACGTTTTGTTCCTCGAGATCAAACAGTTCCAGCTCAACGAAAAATCGCTCTCTGTCAGCCAATGCTTCTGGAGTGTCTTTCACAAGCTTTTTAAAATTTATTTGTGATTTAATGAAACAGGAACAATGAAAAATTCTACTTTTAACTGAGCAATCAATCATTTCTATTTAAATTCACACCTCTTTTAAGATATTTGTGTTTACACAAAACATTCTCACACCCAAAGCGTGAAAAAAATGACACTGAGTGACCAAGCATTTAATTGTTTCCGAAGCGTTAGGAGCCCCAGGGTGTCAGGAGAGGCCGCACAGTGCCAGAACGTCATTTTCCGCTGTCCGTGGTAAAACGCACATTTCACCCACATTTAACCTCAAATTTCAGCCTTCCCCTCACCCCCATCCTACCCTTAACCCTGTTTGTCTTTCCAAACTTCCCGTTAACCATTTTGAGACGGACATTACAACCAGAAACAAAGGTTTGCATGCGCAAGAGGGTTGAGGTTAGGATGGGGGTGAGGGTAAGGTTAAAAAGCAAGAGAGTAAATGTCAGAATTCGGTGATTTCCCACGACAGTCAGAAAACGACGCTCTGGCACAGCACTTCGCCTCCCAATGTGCTGGGGCTCCCAACGAGTCGGAAAGAAATGCTCAGTCTCTCAGCGTAATTTTTCAATGCCTCGGGTGTGACAATGTGTTGGTTCACAAGCTGAAGAATCATCGTTAATCAAAGACATTACTTAAACGGTAGGCAGACCCACCAGAAAAGGTTCCCTGTTGTCGCCCCCTAGTTGTCCTGGCAGAGAATTGCTCAGCAACCTTAAAAGATCAATGAAGAAGTACATAAAAGTAAAGGAAAAACATCTTTGTCAATATGTGTGCGTGTGAATGCAAACTTGCTTACAACGAAGTATAAACCAGTTCAGCCTCTACTATTACACCATTATCTCTTTTACTTTTGAGTTTATATTTTTAACCAATTACAATTACACCATGTCACCCTAATTCATCTCAGTTTACAGTTAGGGTGACAATTAAAAAAAAAACATCTAGTTATCTCACAAATGATCCCTTTAATCTATAGAAAATAATTACTCCAAAGTATACAAAGTAGTTCTGGCTGTCTTCAGTTTTCAAAGGAGATAAGGTTTGCTTATAAAGATGTTTTAATGTTCCTGCGAGAGTGGCCCCGGATGCACTCAATGCTGACTAAGCATCTAAAGTAGACAGTAACACACCCAAGAGGACTGAAGCAAAACCACAGCACAGACACACATGTCTGAACCAGAATCAAACACACCTGTGCACACTTTGACTGAACCTTTCCTTTCCTTTGACCATCTCCTTTTTTCTTGTCTTACTTTCTGGGCGCAGATCTCGTCCTTCTTTGGGTTTTCACACATTCACGGAGAGGTGAGCGTGGCAGACATAATTAGGTAACTTTAAGGGTGACTTTATGACTTCAAAATGCTTTGAGCTTGTTCTTTTGTCTTTGTTCTTTTCTTTTTTCTCCTGTCACTGTCTTGGTTTCCAAATTCAAGGAAATATATATCCTGGCCCGTATGCGTCATGACCACTGAGGAGACCAAAAACATCACCGTTACAACGCAGGCATGCCTGAGATACAAACAAATAAGCAATATATTTGCTCTGCTGCTCACTCCATAAACACATTTCCCTCCACCCAGAATGATTAAATAAGACATGTAGGAATAGATCCCGGATATCCTCCCTAATTTGTGAATGAGCTCATGGTGCCGTGCAATGTCATCCTGTGTCCAAGCCTCGGCCTCTAGAGCATTAACCCTGTCAGTCAAAACATCTGCAGAAAAAACGATATACACATTAACTGGGAGAACAAAAATGTGAGAGAAGACGGGAGAAAAAATAATTCTGGGAAAATGAAAAACACAACTTCCAGACAAAATATAATGCAATTATGACAGGAGTGGGATCTGAGGAAAGAGTGACAATACTATGCAGCAGCAAAGTGAAATATTACTTCTACTACTTGCACAGATGTATACAGACAAGTTTGGCAATCATAAACATGCCTGCACAAATTGTGAGAACAAATGCATAAAAATCTTCTCAGTTTAATTAATGAGACAGACATATTTGCAAAGCTTTGTTGCGGGGGCCACCCACAATGGTTTTGACAGATGAAATGAACAGAAAACAAGTATCTCATGGTATGGTTTGAGGCTAGACATTTCTCCACCAAAGCATTGCATTCATTTTGTCATTTAAAGGGTTTGCCATTGCACAAGTATGAATGGGCATCCTGATCGCTGTCATGTCAAAAGTAAAACAACAAAGTTTATTATATTTATTCACTTTTAACTCTTAATAACTCAAACCTTCTGAAATTAAAAGCAAATAGGAGAAATACATCAAATTATAGACGATAAAAGCCAAAGTAAAGAAGTTACATTATTTTTGATATATGTATGGACAGAATGTCACTTAGGGCTGTCAAACTTGAATATATGACTCAAAAAGCTATTTTGCAGATACAAGCATTTTTTGGTCCTGGTCTTAATTTGACAACTCATCTGTTTCTCTGGTGAATCTCAGAAAACATTAAATACATATCAGTGGTTCCAAGTTTCTGGCCTAAACTTCCACAATCTCACTCTTTTAGGCCTTTTCCAACGGCGCTACTCAGCGTGACTTAGGTAGGTGTGGTTCGGTCCGGCCGCCTCTTTCGACAGCACAGTTTGGTATTTTTCTTTTACTTCCCCTCTACTTTTCAATCCCTGCTCAGTCGTGGTTCCGAGGATTGTGCCAGGCTGGAATCGCGACTGTCGGTCGCTGATTGGCTAGGAGAAGGAGTCACTGGTTGCTCCAGAGCTTTATGGTTTCTGCCTCACTGCCTGCAGCCATTTCTGGTTCAGAGTCTGACAAAAGGCCATGAAACTGAGCAGAAGTAGGGAGAGAGGGCTTAAGGTGCTATACAATTTTCTACATCTAGATGGTACCCTTAGAAAAAAAAAACCAGATTTCAACTGAAATGTTATACATTTGGAGAAGCAAATGAGAAGGCTGCAACAGGAAAAAAAAACACATAACTTTAAAAGGAATCTTAAGAAACATCGTCATTTCTTTTCATTTTCTGCTTTAAGGTGAACCCTCACTGAGCATGATCACTCTGCATACCGACTCAAAAGATGGATCAGTTAAGTCACTTCAAGTTATCTTCACACTTGAAGAAGAAAAAGCACAGACTTGGGTTTTACCATTGCTTGTGTTAACAGATACTCTTTGCAAATTAATATTATCCTCTGGAGATGCAATTTTACATCTGGAACCACTCCAGAGTGGCGTCTTTGTGGAGTTTTTTGGATGAGATAGAAGAAGAATGTTTTGAAAATTGCAGAGTTCACTCTACAGCACGGCCCAGGTGGTTGAAAATCCCCCCTTCCAATTTGCCAGCATTCTTTTTTGAGTTGAAATCAATTCAAAAGATAATGTGTACTGCACACACACACACACACACACACACACACACACACACACACACACATGTGTATTTGACCAAATATTTTGTCATGCAAAAGTAGGATTTAAACCTGCAACCTTTCAACTGAAGTCTAACTACTCAGATCAGTGTCACATAGGTTTGGAGAAGCAGTTGGAGAATGGTCATCCTTATTCATTTCCAAACACTCTTACTGGATCTCTGGCTGGTTTATCCCTCCTGCAAACGTTTGTGATGTAAAACACAAACCCTCTAAAGCCCATCTGGAACTTTTTGGAATTTTAGTACATGCGACAAAAGAGCATCAGTGAAGCAAAGCCATGTTTTCTTCTTCGCTTTCTCCCCGTTGGTCCATTTCAAAAGGACATGCTAAAGGACATGTAGAGTTTCAAACACAATACACTTCAATCGATGACATTCAGGTCCGAGTAAATTTTCTGAAAGATATTTAGCAATTCTTACGAAGATAACTTGAGCCTTAAGGTGATTGCAGTTAATTATGATCGGTGTTGGGAATGTTACTTTTAAAAAGTAATGAGTTAGTTACTGATTACTTTGTCAAAAAAGTTACTCAGTTACTTACAGAGTTACAAGATTATAAAAGTAACTAATTAACAAGAAAAAACACCTATTTTGTTACTTTTTTTCATTAAAGAATGCAAGAAAAATGGGTTTCCCTCTTATTTAAACTCACTTAATTTTTATTACAATACTGAAAAATAAGTGACTAATGACTGGAACATAATAAAATGTATGTCCAAATGTTTTTTTTTATTATAAAATTGGATAATTGAAATAAACGAGCATTTAACAGGAGGAACTACACACAGGAACATTACACTAATCTACACCATGAAAATGCCACTATGTAATATTGAAGATACCTCAATCAGCTAAAATTTATAAATGCAAATAGAAACACCTGTAAAGGTTCCTGAGCCTTTAAATGGTCTCTCAGTCTAGTTACATTACTGAAATAAATGTAATTTTGCACAATATTCTCATTTTTTACAGCTTCATATAAGTGTGTGTTTTTAGTAGCATTTCTGTTGCTGGTAATCTAGTAATGGTTTAATAAATAAATACAAATCCTCTAAGATGACACTAATCTGATGGAGGGCTTAAATGTACTAACTTGGTTCAGACCCAAACACAGAAGAGCTGCAGCTGGGTGGTAAAGACACACAGGTAGTTCTAACAACACCTGAGCACCATGACGTCTGAGACTGATGCATCAGTGTTACAGCGGGACTAAAGAAATGATCAGAAGCAGGTTACAGTTGGATGATCTAGGAAAGTAGAAGATCAGGACGTCTGGGCGGTGAGCAGGTGAGCGGACCTTCTGGATGTCCCGCTGTCATGCCAAGAAGGGGACGACTGCAGATTTACGCCTGCAGCAGCGAATCTGCGGATCTGCAGCTGTAGATTATTCATCACGTGTTCCTCGTTCTTCACGGGCCGTGATGCACTTGGATGAAAACATCCGCCACTTAAGCTCCCAATCAGCTGATGACAGCTTCAACACACCACGCTGCTGAATTAGTAACACACACATTTTCTTAGTAACAGAAACGGCGTTTTGATGAAAGACAATAATTAATTAGATTACTCGTTACTGAAAAAAATATACTTTTTTGTAACACCATTTAAAATAATGGTGTTACTCTCATCATTGCTTGTGATGGTGGTGAATATAATGCATGCTTATACGTCTTCAGTGAGTCTACACACACACACACACACACACACACACACACACACACACACACACACACACACACACACACACACACACACACAATTGTCAAAATGTAAATGTGCAGAGTGATAATACACAGACAGACATAACATGACAGATATAATATTTATCAATGCCACCTATTATTTTTCCTATTGTTAAAGGGATACTTTGCAAATTTTTCTAAATTTCAAACCATGTTCTTGTGCCATTATATGCTAAAATTACCCTTAAGGGTTACTGACAGGCCACCCAACCCCTCTCGCCCCCTGTGGCCAGAATTTTCCACTTGCACCTTCAGAGTTGCTGGTCCGGTTTGTTTGGACTTTGAAGAAAATTGAGCTGATATAACTGGTGCTGGAGTCTAATTGCAGCATGTTTCCTGCATGTTTTAGATCATGAACACAGTCAATTATTTTTTTATTTAATTATGAATCACCCCTGCAGACACTAATGAAGCCTGGGGAGACTTTTCAGCTGTTAGATTACGGTGTTAAAAAGACGAATGCACAGCGAGGAGAAACGCTTTACTTTCAGTTCTACAAACTGGCATTAGGGGGTGCTAAAAGCAAGTCAAAACTGCTTATTCTCCCTTTAAAATAATTGTTAGGCTCATCTTGAACTAAAGTTTACACTTTTAAATAATGTTTAATGTTTTAAGTGAGTCTAAGGCAACTTTACTCTTTTGAAGACAGGCAGAAAATGTGTTTCCTATGTCTTAAGGGCATTTCTTTCTTTCTTTCTTTCTTTCTTTCTTTCTTTCTTTCTTTCTTTCTTTCTTTCTTTCTTTCTCCTATCATCCTATCTTGGTCGGCACGAAACCTGGACCCCTGTAGAAGTACAAAAGGCTCTGCCTGCAAGAATTCCCCAGCAGGCCACAAGAGGACAAACAAGAATGAAGCCAGGGGATGAAAAAGGAAAAAATGGAAAACCCTTTTTCAAAAAAGTCAACAACCAGAGAATAAAGTATTTGAGGCCATAAAAGTGTGTTGTCAAACCAGAGTCAAAAAACATTTTAAGAACCAAACATAAACTACAAAAAGACAAGTGGAATGCATAAAATATTTGAAAGGACAGAATATTAAATGTTATGACAGCAGCCAAGTCGAACAAAAAGAAAATTAAAATGAAAAAGGTATGTCTGGAAATTACTGATTGCCAAAAGTCAGATGAAAGATGACAAGGAAGAAAAAATGAGCTTAAATATGAAAGAAACAAGAAACTGAAAGGAGGGCCAAAGGAAATGAGCTATACTGTGAAAAAAATGTGTCCTGTTAAAATAGAAATAAAGATACTTCTCAAATATATGTTGTGTAATTTTGTCAGATTTCATCATCAATGATAATTTTATGATAATGTAAAAACAAATTACAAAAATTCCTCAGTTGATCAGATAAACAAGCCAGAGAAAGCTTGGATTGGCAAAAGGTGTGCTGGACAAAAGACAAAAGAATGTGAAGAAAAGATTCACTAAGGGAAGCAGTTGTTTTTATTTTTATTTATTATCTCAATCCAATTCTTCTTCATTTGGAGCAAATGTAACCTTTGATGCAAGAATGTGGAATAAAACAAGTATTATTCTCCATTAGCATCTATGCTAAGAAGCGTGCTAGGTGATGTGGAATGCTCTGCATGCAACTGATCAATATTCATTGACATTAAGAAGGCTCTTACTGATAGTTTTCATCATCTAAAGTGTAAGTAACAGCACTCAAGCACAACTCAAATTCTAATGACTTCATGCATCATATGAGCCACTTGCTATACTTTACAATCCTCTAAAGACACCCAGACATGACAGACTGTCCATAAAAGGCATTGACAAGTAGGAGCTGGTGACATCATCATTTAACACCATTGAATCCTTTTTCTGTTGTTATTCCATTGTTGTCTTCCATTTTGGCCTGTTCTGGATATGCAAAACTGCAGATCGCTGCCCAGACAGACTCAGACATGATGTAAGATGGGAAGGATCTAAATCCGGATTTAAAAAATAGACACATACCAGAAGCATTCTTCAAACACAGTCACGTCATCTCACTTCTAGGCTTCAGCCAATCCCAACAGTCAATGGACAAGAGGAAGGTTACACCCTGTAGAGGTCAGCAGTCTATCATGGGCCAACTCAGGGACCCATGAGACAAATATCTGAAGCAACTTAACATGCATGTTTTCAGGGTTTAAGAGGAAGCAGGAATTCCCAAAGAAACCAAGCATTTGCAGAGTGAGAACAAACTCCACACAAAAATACATCAGCTGAGATTAAACCAGGAGACCTCCGTGATGTGAGGTGACAACACTGACCAAAGCACTGTTGTGCAACCCGGTAACTTCCTGTAAAACGGTTGTGAAACAGACTTCATATAAGAACCAATACAACAATAAAAATGAAACAAACTATCAAAAACTAGTGCATGGACTGCATGAGTGGTTTGCTTCCAAGACACATTAATTTGTTATTGCTGTTCTAGAGGCTAAATCCTAGTTTATACGTTTCTTTCATCATGCTTGCACTCACACAAACATGTATTAACACAGACGTTTTTTCTTTTATACTCCTCTGTTAATGTTGTGAAGCAATTCTCCACCAGGGCAGCAGGGGGCATATAGACTTTCTTTGACAGGTTTTCTTACCATTGCAGTGACGTCTTTGGTCTTTGTTTATTTATTTATTTATTTATTTATTTGTTTATTTATTTATTTATTTTTACCTCAGCTTGTAAACATGAATTCACTCAAGAAGCAATGGCAGACAGAGAGTGAGTTTTTATTGAGTTGGAACTGCTTGATCTCGAGGAACAAAGAACTGAACGGGAGCGAAGGGGTGTCAAACGGGAAATGATCTTGGGCTGTTGCTGGGCCGACCAATCACAACAAGTTGCATTTGCGTAGTTAACATATTTGGGCCATACTCTGTCCATGGCTGTCGGAGGACGACGGACAATGGCACTGCGTGTCTCCGTACTTCTGCAGATGGAGAAGTATAAACTAGGCTTAAAGTGACAGCATGTGTTTTCCCTGGCGTTTAGGGGGCAGTATATCCCTAAATCATTGCAAGCAAGTGGCAGTTTTGTGTCTGTGTAGAAACCTTACAAATGTGCCATTAGGTGTGTGTGGCCAGATGTGGCAGAGTCATTATTGTGAGCTTTTTAACTGTGCTAAGAGTGACCCCCCTGTGGTGGGTAATACCGATACTATGGAAGATGTGAGAGTCTCTCCAGGAGGTCTATGATGCAGTTATGGGCCTAAAGGGCAATACGGCTTGTGGTAGGGATAATATTCCTTCAGGACACCTAAAACATGCCAGTAGGAAACTCTTTCCTCTGCTTGCTATCTGTTTTCCAGGATTTTTAAATCCATGACATTGTACCTGACTCAATTTTATCTGTTAAACTAGTGCCCATCTGAAAGATAAAGCTGGCAAAATTAGTAGCAGAGATAACTATCGGCCTATAGCGCTGGCCAGTGTTTAATCTAAGGTTATGGAGAGAACCATTTTAAATAGAATGGAGCGTTTTGTTTTGACAACTGACAATTTGGTTTTAAATCAAAACATGGTACAGACATGCACATTTTTTATAACAAGCATAATTCCACCATTTTTATGGGTTTTATTGACGCATCATAGACTTTTGATCGTGTAAACTACAAAAAGTTGTTTTAGAAGTTACAGGACAGGAAGGTTCTTAAGTCCCTAATTAGGATATTATCCTATTGGTACACTCACCAGTCTATGTATGTTGAATGGGGTATTTGTGTGTCCTCTCCATTTAAGGTTTGCAAGGGAGTTAGACAAGGAAGTAGTATGCCTCCTCTTCTTTTTAATGTTTATATGGACAATTTGTCAAAGCAACTTAGTGACTGTAGAACTGGATGTGTGGTTGGTGGGACAATAATAAACCACTTAATGTATGCAGACGATTTGGTGATCCTCAGCCCATACAGTGCTGGCTTTCAGCAGCTATTGAAGGTCTGCTCTCAGTATGGGTCAGAGTTTGACATCAACTTTAATGCCAGAAAGAGCAATCTTTTAATTGTGAGAAGTATGGAGGACAGTAAGGTGGTACTTCTAGATTTCTTTGTATCGGTGTTGTTCTTGAAGAAAGCAATGTGATTCAATATCTGGGACACCTCATATCTGCTGATTTGACAGATGATGTGGACATCTACAGAATGCACAGGCTAACACTCTGATGCGTAAGTTTGGAATGTGCTCCGTACCTGTTAAAACTGAACTGTTTCAAGCATATTGTACCCCAATGTACTCTGCCTATTTATGAAGGCGCTGTAAGAAAAGCAGCATGAGGAAACTTACTGTTACCTATAGTGACAGGTTGAGGGTGATGCTTAGAATGCCAAGATGGTGCAGTGTGAGCACAATGTTTGTTAGTGTGGGTGTACCTGCAAGCCCTGGAGTAGAACGGACTATCGTGTACAGTTGTATGTGTAGGTTATCGGAGTCTAAGAACAACATAATCCTGTCTGACAAACTTCACAGAGCTCTGTTATGTTTTATTCCAATATGTAGAATTATTGGCATCTAAACCTTTATGTGAGCCTGTAACAATGTGCATGAATTTTTTTTATTAATTAATTTATTTTTTTTTGTTTTACTTAAGTGTGTTTTTTTTTTATTATTTGCAATGGACCATTATCTGTCTTTAATAAAGTGATTGAGTTGATCAAAAATCTCTAGGAGCGCAGCCTCAAGAAAAATAACAAACAGATCAGACTCCCTTCCATCACTTGCAACGACCAAAGAGGTAGATGTGTAAAACCACGTTTATGAATGGTGAAAGTTGAGTAACCACTTGTTACAAATCAGTAAATGCATTTTGTCCTCACGGGCTCCCGTAAAAGGAAAAATGGCATCTAAAAGGGCGTCGCCCAGAGACTTAGACCCACACCCATGTATTTTATACCCCATTTTTATGGTTATATGTTACAAAGCTGCCAATATTTTTCAGCTAGGGGGCATCATTTCACTCATTTTCAACACTTTTCAATGGATATTTCCAGAGATTAATGGTAAAACTACACATTGTAACTGTAAGATTAAGGTCATATGTCCTCAGGCATCTTTAAAATCATCTATGCATCAGAAAGCATGACCATAAAACCAAAGGTCAGTTTTTCTAAGTAAATACTAATGCTATGACTGTTGGGTATCAGTATCATAATGCCAGTTATTGCACTGGATGTCACAGATAACTAACGGTCATCTCAACATGTCTCTGAGTGTCACTTAAAGTGCAGCCACTGCTTGACGCCATAGTTGGAGAACTTACCATCAAAGGCATTTGAATGGCTCTGGATGAGGTTCTCCAGCTCATAACTGTAGGCCAGGAAGTTGTGGAGCGTTTCTCGTTGCACTGCAAGCTGGTAATTCTCCTCCATCTTCCTGGTGCAGCAAGAAGGACCTTGGTGTTTACAAACCAGCAGGTCAACATCTGGAAAAGTCAAAACAGAAAAAAACTGTTATCACTTTAGTATTTATTTCAAAATCACACATAAGCAGTCATGAGAGGCACAGACCATGAGATAACTGTTGATTCACACCTTCATTGGTGTGAATATAAATCCATCTATAAATCACAAGTTGGACATGATAACTCATTTTACTGAGGGACAAGTTAGACAGTAGAGTCAGTTGTAATCAGAGACCAAAGCATGGCATTAGGACGAACCACAAGGCCAATGCCTCACTGTTCAAATCCCTCCATGAAATACAATAGGGCTGCATTCTGAATCCCTCTTTCCCTCTTTGCTCCCTCTCTCGTTTGCCTGGCACATCCTCGTGAGGCCTGGGTGTTTCTTAATTACCTAGAGAGGCTGCATGTGTTCCCGACCCAGAGCCAGATGAATGAAGTCATAACTGGCCTCTATCTGTTAGCCTATTATCTCTTTCTCTGTGGGAGTCAGTTGATTCTTTTTATTTTGACACTGTTGCTGAGAATCCTCCTGCCTAAAATCCTGCTATCCCTAGTTACCAGGCACTGCTTTAGGTTACTCGTCTTAGAGTTAGTCTATATTATCTTTTTTAAATTTTTGTTGTTTTCAGAGGGAACAATCTGTACTTGAATGTTTTTCTTTTAAAAAAAAACGATTTTTCGAGCAAGAGTGCATTTTAAAAAATAATTACAAACAACACTGTTTAAAATTCATGTCTAAAATGTTATTAACCCATTTGACTCATGAGTTCTTTCTACCCTACCACCTTTTCCATGATCACTCTTGTTGGCTCTTTCTTTTGAGTTATGACATTAAAATTAAAACCACAGACTCGAGGTGGATTCCAGCATTGCCTCTCAGCGAGTACCTACATGAAGAAAGTGATCATTTAAGACTTTGGTTGTTAAATAAGCTGTCAGCTAAAACAGGTGGTCTGAAGTAAAACTATCTGAATAATTTTGACTCTTTAGGACACTGAGGCATATTTAAACGCTCATTATAATTATTAGCAGAGGTGTGACCAAGTCACTGCTTTGCAAGTCACAAGTAAGTCACGAGTCTTTCCAGTCATGTCACGAGTCTATCAGTCCAAGTCAAGGACAATCAAGTCCAAGTCGAGTCCAAAGTCAATGATGTGGAAGTCCAAGTCAAGTCCTTAACTTTGAATTTTCAAGTCATAATCAAGTCATCTGTCCAATTTAAATTTAATGACAATGATAATGAATAAATTCCAGAAATAAAGCTTCTTAAAGCTTCATTTATTTGCTCAAACAAGCAGAAAGTGCAACTGAAACGGATTATAAAGAAAGTGCTGCTGCAGATAGCAGTAAATCAAACCCAGAACGAAGAATTGTTTAAGATTTATGTCCATGCCGAGCCACTTTTGTGCTAAAATATCAAATATGCTCAAGTCATCATCAAGTCAACAGATGCAAGTTGATTCAAGTCGCAAGTCATTGGCATTCAAGTCTGAGTCAAGTTGTAAGTCTTTATAGATTTTATCAAGTCAAGTCAGAAGTTCTTAAAATAATGACTCGAGTCCACACCCCTGATTACTAGTTAGTATTAGTTTGATTCTGAAATCTGTATTTGTTTGAAATGTTCAGCATGCAGATCACACAACCTTAAAAAGTGTTCAAGCCCTCAAAAAAAATGTATTTGCCTGTGATACACAATAAAGGTTTAGGTTTGTGTAACCCTCTACAAGAGAAAGTCCTAAAATTAGTCACAATCACATACATCCCAGACCCCCAACCAAACACCCAACTCAATGTTCATTAACCTCTTTTGATGTTTCACTTCTTTATTATTGTGGTCATAGAGTAACTTCAGATTTCAGGTAAAAGGTCTTTATGAGATTCATTATAGAAGCCAATAAGCCAAGTATCCCGTTCCCCCAGGCTCTGTGTAATTAGCCTACACTATACAATCTGCAGGCTAAACCTTAACACACTCCAGGGTGGGTGGAAGGTGTGTTTTCCCTTTAATCGCCACTGTTCTCATCTGGTCTTGTCAGAACTACAGAAAGGAGAAGCCCTTCCACTGAATAAATGCCGTGTTAACTCATAAGCCACTCACATTTTCTGGTTCTACAGCAGAGCTGATTATAATGTGCTGCTGACAAGATGTCAGCTTATTATGAATGAATGCAGCGAGTGTTTGATGGTGTGTATCACAAAATATAAATACATTCATCATCTCATTTAGTAATACCTCACAAAACAATGTGAGCTGTATATGCAATATAAATGTGCTATTACTCTGCTGATGAGTGAGTGCTGTTTATTATTGATGCTGATATATGTTCTATGCTGCAACCTTTTTTTCAGAGTACGAGAATAAGTTTGTTAGAAGGCAGGTAATTAACACAGTTAGCCTCCCCCCGCCTCAGGAAAGCAAAGACCTTCGAAACTCCAAGCTCCTCTCATAGCGTCAAGGATATTTACTTTGTACAGGTTTTCGGATGGGCCGTGTTGAAGGAAAACACACCTCAAAGGGCTCTTTGCTGTACTCCAGGATTTTTTTGGACTGCCTTGAAACTAAACTAGAATGCTTGGCTTTTCCCCGACCCTTCTCATGGCTGGCACAGAGTCCAAAGCCACACAAGAGAGCAGGGGTAGGACACAGAGACCGTAAAGAGAGATGTAAAACGGGAGGGCAATGCTGAAGCAGCATTATGTCAGAGGGGCACGAAGCCACAGACTGGCAGAGTCCAATGGTATCAATTGGACATAACATACCCCCTTCTCATGCTCTTCCTGCAGAATTACGTTCATCTTTTCTACATTAATTTAGTTTGTCTTTGAGAGTTTCACCTCATGAAAGCACATCTCCTGCCTTTAATTTTAGTCAAGAGGATAAATTTACACACAAAATATGGGATTTCTGAAGCTAGTAACACTTTACAATAAGAGAACCCTTTATTAATGTTAATTAGTGCATTAGTAAGCATTAATAAACAAAGGGTCAGTTTATTAACATTACTGTTATTGCTAACTACAGTGGTCTCGTGTTTACATTGTAAAAAAACCCCACAAAAGGTGAAATCGGCAAAGTAGCCAACTTTATTTTTTACAATTATTATGATAGCTGTTTAAAGGCTGTAAAACCCCTCACTACACACACTTTATACACTTTTCTCAGACAGGCGTTAACATTTAAAACTTTTCTCTCTCTTTTAAAACACTTTCAATGCCCTAATCATGATGTAGAGCAAAATGCACTGTAAAAAAAATCGTGCACCGTTGCACATGCAAAATTCTACTGAAGATAAGAATTGATTTTGGGTGTGTTTATTAGTTTTTTCTTGAATAATTGAACAAAGTGAGCTATCTGAACATTTCATGAGCTGCCTGAATGTTTTTTTTTTCTCACAAAGCCATCGCTAGAGCACCAAACGCTGTTTCTATTACGGCCATAGCAGCACCAGGAAAACAGTAAAGCAACCAGATGCACAAACATTGTAGGTTGGTTCGGTTCGGGGTGGTTTTGGTTCGGATCCAATTTTCCACTCCTGTGCACTCACCAAGAAAAGTCTTTTCCAATGGCCGCTTTTAATGCTTTCCCTCCAAGCCACAGATATGTTCTTGTTTTATGGGCTCAACACAAGAGAGGCGGCATCACCTCTTCTCCATTCATTTTCAAGGAAACATGTGTGACAAAGTGATAATGGCGGCTTTCCCTCCGGCTAAGCAACACGTGTATGTGAAACTTTGCGCTTGTGCATTTGTTGTGCACAGGCAAGCCAGCGATGCAATTCCAGAAAGTTAAAAAATGTCAACTTTTCATTGCTCGGACAAGGACCAATTAGCGGAGGTTTTATTGACTGACCAATGAGCGGACAGGATGCTTCTCAGGACATTTCTAGGCAAACATGAAGGAAAACAGCATTTATACAAAGAATACACACAATGCACAAAAACTGCAGCGGCATGGGGAATTGTCAGTGAGTTGGTTTTTGTTTGTAATGTAGGACGAACTTCAGCAAAACCTTTTGAGACTTCATATCGACTTCTTCAAATCTGAACTGTTTTAATAACCCCAAATTCCCTCGAATCTGATGGCCAATCAAAACAACGGAAGACTCGCTATTCGCCCTGTGGCAGAGCTTGTTGCTGGCTTTTGCCGCTGCCACATGTTGCCTCCCGTGTGTCGAACCCATTATACATTTTTAAACTGTTACCAGCATTTCCGTAAGTTTGTTCAAACAGGGGCTGGTTCTGGACTGTGATTGGTTCTTTTTTCATTCACCTATCTTTTCCAATTTCAGATTGGATTTTCGTTGATGTCAATTACTGTTGTCACCTTTTTTTTATCGACGAAAAAATATCACAACACAGAGAGGCAGTGAAGGGTGAACTGCGTTATAGCACAGGACTACTGTACTAAGTGTCCTTAAGGTTAGAACAAAGGGTCAGAGGGGGTGTCTGCTTAGTAATGGGTGTCTGTATTACATAATCTGGTTAAGCAGTTGTTAAAACTTCATTTAATCGTTTATTAATGCTTAATAATGCCCTAAGTAATGTTAATAAAGGGAGCTTGCCACCTAGGATTGTCTGATTAGTGTTTGTTTGGCTTCATTATCACGTTTAAAAGTGTCTGCTAAATTCCTAAAGATAAACATAAACCTTGGTTGTAAAGTGTTATCAAAGAACTTCTCTTCACATTGGGCAACATTTGGTAAACTGAGTTTTGAGAGAACATGTTAAAAAAGGTGAATTGTCTTTAAAAGATCTTTTAAAAAATGTATTTATAATTCATTCTGAAGAAAACGTACTATGGAAGTTTTTCTCTCAATCCTGTAATGCATTAAAGTAGGTAGCTGTGCGATGACCAGAAAATGTAAATACAGATGCTCTATGTTTTCATATGTGTACGGTAGGTAAGCTCTGTGTGCACTGTCCAAGTCAGAGAGGCCAAGTTAAAAGGAAATCAAAACAACCTCAGTCAGTCAGAGTCTATGGTGGGCTTTGAGAGCTCGCCAAGGTCTTTAACTGTTTAAGGATGTGGCAACATGAGATAACAAACTTTATTTTTCATATTTGTTGTTTTCCATCTTAAATGACTGATGAACTCTCATTGAATGACAGTTTGAAATGAAAAATTAGGAAATTTTGTTTCAACAGAACTTTTGAATGTGTTGGACAATCACAACAAATGTGAATAAAGCCGAGTTTATTCATTAGCTTTGCTGTCTAGGGGTGAATCTATTTAGAGTGTTGTGATATTTCAAAAAGCAATAAGCAGTAAAAAACCACAGTGCATAAAAAACCTAATTCAGACCGTTTCCACTGTCATTTCACACTGTTGCTCATACTGGTACATTTTTAAATTGAGTTAATAAATAAAAAGATGTAGAGTCTGAGAGTATTACATCTCAAACAGGAACAAATAACTTAGCTGACACACTTCTGCTACTTAGTGAGAAATCTGTTCACTAAAACAACCATCAGACTGTTAAAAGGAGCAATTTTAAATTGATTTTTGTTGGTTTTTGATGAAAGAGCTGAAAAAAATTCTGTATAATTGTGCTCGCTTACATATTTGGATGCCAACTTTTCCCACTTGAACAAATTCTAATTCACACTCTTCTAATTTTTAGCTGCATCTGACTTAAAACATGAAAGCACAAAACAAATGTGTATTTTATCCCCTCAAGAAGATTCTAGAAGAGTTTCTATGGCAGGGACAGGGGTGAGGTGGTGCCCACTCCTCACTCCTGCCAAGTGGACCTCAAGGGATAAACCATCAATCCTGCTCAATGGTCAACTTTTTTTGCGGGGTCACCCATGAAGACAGTGGGAGGGTTAATAGCTCGTTAATATGCCAATACAGAATACAGAATATCTCAAATAGCCCATTTTTGCTACTGTATTGTGTTTGTGAGTCTTGCTCTAGATGGCTTACAGTATGTGTTTTAAACCAAGATCCTTCCATTGTTTTTCAAACCTCTTGCAAAAGAGATGACACTCTGTTGCTAATAGTAACGCCGTGCTAAACAAACATATCAAGTGGTCAGGATGAATCTCTAAGTATGTTTCCCACTCAGCTATCTATTACGTCTCTTCCAGTTCCAGACTCCTACTCGCTGATACTTAAACTGAACTTACAAGTTACTCTGCTGCTAAAAGAATCCCCTTTCTACATGTGGTGCTCAGTACGCCTTCATGAAACGATTATTCTAAAACTTGTTCCATTTGACTGTATTTTGTTTGATCAGCGTTAAAGTGATCAGTCCTCTCTCGCAGTTTAATTTTGTTTCATTGCTCCATATTTTGATGGAGCTATTAACCTATTAACCATAGACATAAGGAGTGGAGCTCGCAAATGCAGCCGCCATTTGCATTAGCGGTCTACGCAGCATCTACACTTTGATGTCTATGCTGCAAATTGTGAATTCCATTTACTGTTGAAGAAAATACATACAGTACATGTAATACTGATGTTAGATCCAAGAGTGTCTTGTAAAGTAAACACGTTTCAACCACAACTACAGTTATTGTTACAAGCAGCTGATATAGTCCACATAAGTTGGAACGTTGATTTTTCCAACTTGGATGTTGGAATTTCCAAGTGCAAATGGAATGCACCATTAATATGGAGGAAGCATCAAATTTGGAAACACGAGTCGCACCGTTTTGTTTGTTTATTCATTTAGCTTAGTTTTTCACTAATTCATTTGGTGTAGATTTTTGTAATTTATGACCCAAGTTCTTTAGCTTTTCTTCTTCTTTGGCTAAAAAAGTCAGAAAATCGATTCACAAAATTGGAAAGTCACTGAATTAAAAGATTATTAATGCTTCATGTTTTGCACTTATTGCCCTTTGAGGTACATCCTTTGTTCCCTACCTCAAATTGTTTAAAGAGGTCCTTCTCTTAGAAACCACTGTTTACTTATCTGTCACTTTGAGATTAACATGGAGGCTGAACATGAAAATAGTCTCCTACACCTATCTCTTGCATTGGCTAGAAAATAGACAGTGAAACTCTAGGATTAGAAAAGTCTGACAGATTTACGTCACACTGTCCCTTAACATTCATCGACTCGTCCATCTTGGCTCACAACAGGGAAGGCTGTTGTATTTTTAGCATCTAGGAATCAGCAGAGAACGTCTCAGCTAGCAGAAGCTAACTGTTAGCAGTAGTAATTCCACAACACAGCAGAACTCCTCCATGCTTGTGTTATTTGTGGAGATAAAATATTAGCATTGCAAAGCAAACTCAGTCAGTGGTACAATTGAGTTGTTGTTAGCTAGTCAGAGGTGAGATGTCCAAATATCAGGAAAGAAGACTCAAAATCCTGGTTTCTGACACTCACCTCTCAGCTGGCAATCTCCTAGTTCCTGAAACATGCATCGGAGCCGGACTAACAAGACGTTCATTCTGACCACTGCAAATGTTTCGATTAAACAAGTGTTCCACACCTTTAAACCATTGACTGCACTTTCCACTAATTCCATTTTCATTCCAATTCATGCGTTCTCCTTGCCATAATTACAGTATAGTTTATAAACACACAACCATGCTGGTCTTCTGTACTCAACACAACGTCACGTTATCGGCCATGTTACCATTACCTGCCATTTTTTATAGCTGAAAGTTTTATTCTAGTTTTTTCATTATATTTTATTCTATTTTTAATCTTATTATTCATGTTATATGTAGCACATTAGTACCGAAGCAAGTTCCTAGTTTGTGAATTGTTTGTTCACTGACAATGGCAATAAACCTATTCTGATTCTGATTCTGATTCTGATTACTACACTTCTCTTTTAATCCAAGCATTTGTCAATTCTGGGGCTGATGGGAAAATGTGAAGGTTTAAGATTTAGTGAGGAATCTTACTTGGCTTCTGCAAGGTTTTTTACCATCCCAGTGGAGATATGAGTCACTGGTAATCAACAGGAAAAAAATACAGATATTTAAATAAATCTCTTCAAGATCATACTTCCAGTAAAACTTCCTAAAGCACACATCAGCTGGGTGACAGGGAAAGTATATTTTATTATGTAGTTCATCCTGCCTGTGCTCTACTCATCCTCCCTCTACAACACATGGGACTATGCCTAATTCCTTTGACCCTTCTCTAATTCTCAGAATTCGTCATGATTTAACCCCAGTGTCTCCTAGGAGAACAGTTTTTTGTCTTGATGCCTCCATAGGCCTTTTGGCTGTTTTATCTGTCCTAATTCTGAAGCTTTACTTGATACATTAAGGAATTCCTAGCTGTAGCTATCATTTGGCCTTTCTTGTCACTAGTGAGTATTTCTGGGGAGAAAACGGTACGCTCAGACCTTGCACTGATTACAGAGAGCTTAACAAGTTCACAGCAAAAGAAAAGAAAATCACCAAAAGGAAAATGACATGAGAGGAAGACTAGATTTAATACTACAATGGTCCGGATGTGTGCTTTGAGTTCCCCTCACCCTGTTCAGTCTAATTAAGACCTTTCTAATTACTGTTATTTATTTGTCATCATCACATTCTGTTGTGGTTTTAAGACTCCAGCTACGCCGATTAAAGAATATGTGCAACAACTGCTGCAGAAATATATGAGGAAAAAAGTGAAGTTTCATTTGCCAAGAACTCCTTTGTGACTGTTTAGAAATGTCAAAAGGTTTAATGTCAAATAAAAGATTAAAAATGTCATTTTATTAACCTCTACTGCTGTTAGGAGCAGATAATATTTTTCATTATTTTTGAAAGTGGACATCTCAGGCTGAGTAAGTGTTAAAGGAGAACAAGAAACTTCTCAATTCTGCTCGTATTTTTGTACAGCTGAACTTCAGTTCATTGTAAATATAGACCCTTTAAATATTGGGACAAAATAGATGTATATTGAGGTAAGTCTAATTCATAACTGTTTGTGCATCGTAAACTGTCATTGACTTTCTGTACTGTACCTGCAGCAAGACACTGTCTATTATCTGCAAACACCTGGCTGCTACATCCACTCTCACTTAGATTAAAACAAACAGGGTGAGTCTTTGTTTTGTTCAGTACTTTGAATAAAATATCTTACCTTTCTTGTTCTGATTGCAATAATACAGCCGGTTTTGCTCTGGGAATAGTTATGATTCAAGTCAGGGGCGGCATTAGGCCCGGCTACTTGGGCTCAAGCCCCGAATGTTTAATGAAAAGCCCCGGATCTAAATCGCGGAAGTAACATGCAGTACCAAAGTCCAACAGAGAGGGAGCAGCTGGCAGTAGTTTGTATACAGCCTGCCGGAGCCTCCACCAATGAAGAAGAAGCCCTTCAGCAGCCGGCTTCTTCTACACTCTCTGCCTGAAACGCATGAGTGAAGATGGACATAAGGATGTTTTTTTAGACCAAAAGTACCGCAACAGAACCCCAGCTTTGATGAGACTGGTGCTGACTCAGGTTTGTGAGTCTTATTTGAAAATATGTGTTGTGCTGCTGGTTTGCCTAAAGTTAGCTTATCAGGTAAAGTTGTTGGAGAAAGAAAGGGAATATTTACTATCATCTCACACTAAACACTAACAGGAACAATACTCTGCCCCGAATATGCTTAATATGTAGCTTCAGATTAAAATTTATGTGGTACAAGACATATATATATATATATATATATATATATATATATATATATATATATATATATATATATATATATATATACATATATGATGTTGACTAGTGCGTGTCACGTGTGTGTGTGTTAAGCCCCGGATCTTCTTCAGTCCTAAATCCGCCCCTGATTCAAGTCAACCTAACTAAAGTCGCACTCTAAGTCTAACAAAACTGGCAACTAAAGTCGATAAATGTCAAAGAGCCTGAAAACGTATGCCACATCACATTGTTCGCAATCAATCTCCAAAACTTTAATTTAGTTTCTTTGTATTTAGAAATGTAAGTAAACAGTTTAATTGCATTAAATTACAATATAAGACTTTGCTTTTGAACTTTTGTTGCTCATGTTGTTGTTAATGATGCAAATACCCTCTAATTAAAACTAAGAGCTAGTACATTAGAGGGTTTTGTCTTTAATCTCTTTATTGTTACCATTTATTAGAAAGATCAATCTGTGATTCAAAATGAAAATATTATTTTATATTCTGATTTGAAAATCATGGATGTTAGTGTCCAAACGTTTCCAGGCCAGATCATATAGTAAACATATTGTGCAATATTATGCTTGGAGAATAACTTTAGAACAAAGTTAGGAAAGCTGAGCTAAAGCCAGGATTTTCTCTAAGTGAGTTTAGCCTCATACAGAGTTGGAACCTATGTTTATCCTCACAGTATCACTTTTTCTTGGAGTGCTAGACAGTAGTTCGTACCATAACACTACAGAGATATTAAATGCTTTCAGGAGTCACTGGCAAAATCAGACATGGAATAAATATGAGAAAATTACCTCTTGGTGTAAAGATTTGAAGTATAAATGTGGCTTATTGCTCATTTGTACAAGTATTGGAACTGATCACAAATCTTTTCTGTGATTATTCTCACAAATGGTCATCAACATGATTAAATCATGTCCACTTGTACAGTGTAAACAGAAACAGGTGGAATAGTGAAGGGTTCTGTGGCTTGTGCAACTTTGCTCTGCCTTAAGAAAGGCATGAAGAGGACCAAGCACATCACTCCTGTTCTTAAATATCTGCATTGGCTGCACAATCAATTTCTAAGTGCTTCTACTAGTTTATAAATCACTCAATGGCATGGGGCCCACAACTCATGCTGGACCTTCTTCCTGTAAAAACGCCCAGCAAGGCTCTGAGATCCTCAGGAAGTAGTCAGCTGGTAGAGCCTCGGGTCAGAAACCAACAGGGTGAAGCTGCTTTTAGCTACAATGCTGCACACACATAGAATCAGCTTTACTGTTTATTATTACCAGCATGAATCAGGGCTGAGTTCTGATAAATGGGGGAAATGCTGATTTTCTCATTGTTGTTGAAAAAAAGGAAGCTTTCACTGTTTAAAAAGGTCTGTTTGATATTCGCCTATCACTGATTAGCCCTTCAACTTCCACACAAGATAAAAGGCATAAAATAATTACTTTTTTGCAGTTTTTATTACATCATTATGGGTTCAATTATCAGACATGTGAGGTATAAGACAATGTTTTACCTAATATATTCCATACTTTTCCATTTTTCCTTTTATCTTATCAATCAAGTTATGATCATTTTGAAAGTATTGGGTCTCTATCTGATCAAGCTGATCTGTGGTCAGTTTGATCCCTAATGGATTGTTTTTTCGGCACGTAAACTGCTGACATAAATTTTAATTATAGCGTGTTTAATATCCTACATTGAAGTAAATTCTACAGCAAAATGAAATACAAAGATAGTAAAGATAAATAAATGAATCATGGTAAAAGAGGTTAAATAGGAAAAATCATTTTTGTTGTACGGACTCTTGATGATTTTGTTTATTGATATCACATCATGATATCTGAGGGATTCAACCAGACAGAAAAGTTTAGATCTGCCACAGCCTTTTCACTTCTGCCACCTGAGTAAGTGAAGAGCGGCAGGGCATCTAATGAAAGGCAGTGCTTTCTGACTGGCTCATCAATTTAGATAATCATTACAAATATTCCAAAAATATGAATGAATAGAGTAATAAACAAAACTTGGCGCATTGAAATGTGATTTTCATTAAAATGGCAACATAAACAAGCGCAGCAGCTGCTCCTGTTGGGGTGATGCTCGGTGCGCCTTGGACCAGAGCTCTCCACCGGTTTCCAGTCGCTTACCTGCGTGCGGAGCCTCCGGTACGTATTGGAGCGGTCCCACCTGTCGCTGCTGGAAAGCTGCCTTCACTTCACGACAGCTGTGGGCGTCCCCGTCTATCACATTAACCGCAAAGGTGACCAACGTCAGAATCCAGACGGGGTCCAAAGACTTTACGCGTGAGCATATTCCTCGGGACATTGCCGCATCTCTCACCGGATCTCTCTGTGAAACCAACTGTAGCCGGGCTGCAAACTGTGTGACGATGCTGGAAATAGAAACGAGCACGTAGAAGCGAGGGTTAGTTTGCACATCTGCTAAGTCTTTTCCAAATGGGTTTCACATTATTGGTTGGGATAGGAGGCTTGGGGGGTCTCCTTGTCGGACGGAGGAGGAGGAGTGGTGTGGAACGAGCCGAGCCTGGCCCGCGCGCTCAACACTTTGCAGTGGTCGGCTGCCTGCGTGCGCTTTTCCAAAGTGCTGCGCACATTCCCCTCCTTCTCTATTTACTGCCTCAGCCAAGTGTCCGGCTCCAGTTCTGATACATTTCAATGTTCTAGATATAAACTGCTGATAGCAACTAAAAGTGTATCAATATTTGAAAATGTACTTATTTTAATGTCGTATACATCTTCTAATTTATTTTCCTCGTTCTTGTTTAAAATTTGAAAATAAGTAACCTTTAAAACCTTTCACAGATAAAAATTTACAAGGCGCTTCTCATTAAAACTGAATAAAATACATGAACATAAACAAACATGAAAATAAACCGAGTAATAAAATTATGCAAAAGCAAGTTTAAAAAGCCAATTTTGTGGCAATAATGGGCAATAAGCCCATGTTTTAATGGTTTTGTTTTGGCCAATCAGTATACTTTTTTTAACATTAAAAAGTGTTTGCTATTGAGCACTTCGGTGATTTAGGTCACGTGACTGTCTACAGTATAATACATTCAATCTACAGTGGGAGCTGTTGAGTTTCTTCACACTGCTGCTATCTAGTGGATAAAATATTTTATTTGCCAGAAGCAACAAGTAAACAAATCTAAATACCAAAATATTGTACTCACATAAGAATAACAGATTTTACTCATTAAAATAATTAAAACGCAGCAATCAAAAAATTACTTAAGTTACAGTAAGTACGTTTTTGGTAAAAAAAAAATCTAAAATAAAAAACAACGAAAATAAAGGTTAATCTGTAAGATTACAACAACCGGTTTACTTTGTTAAAATTGTTAATTAGAGAGATACAAATATAAAGTTGCAGGCAAATTCCTGTTTAAAACACACCAGTTCTAATCACTCTTGTTCACAGCACATTTTAATTGAACCTTCCAAAAGTGAATGTATACAGCTGCATACATTATATGTGTTTATAGTAGTAACCGGATACTCACTTGACCTTAAGCAAGCCATCGCAGGCTCAGCAGATCTAAATCTAATTGAATGTGTGTTTCTGGTGTAGCAATTAAAACATATTAATTATGACCAATAAGATGTGATGATTCCATTTAAATATGAAACATCAATCTGATTGATCTTTGAACGTTTAATCAGAAGATTCTAGGGTTCTTTGCTTCTTCAGGGACCATAAACACACTTCGTATTACTTCAGACAGAGTCAGTATATACAGTAGTTTATAAAATGAATTTAATTATTTTCCTAAACTAACAATTTCTACATGACAAGATATGAATAATGAGATGCGGTGTGATGGATCTGGAGTGATTTAATGTGATGTGTGAAATGTAATGGAAGCTAGACATTGTAGCAACCATTCTTTGTATCTGAGAGAAATTGTGAAATCTGGGTGTAAAATAATGTGTTGTTTGTTATAAACTAGATAATTGTTTATTGATTGAAACCTCATTAGACGTCAGTATGCAGGCTTATGATACCCTGGTATGAGTTGCTCCCGGCGGACAGAGTGGTGAGGTCACCGGATGTCGAGACCACAATACTCAGGGATTAGTAGCTTCCTCTGAGTTCAGCTTCCCCTGCCATGAGATGCAACCCAGGGTCTGCAGATTAGGTGTCCAAGGTGGATGTCTGAGAGTTGAAGTCGCTCTGAAAAGAGCTGTTGTGTCTGTAATCACTTGCGGTGTCGCAGAAAGGTTTTGACGTAAGGTCAAAAAGGATTTTGTTTCAAAGAGATGCTTTTTTTTCCCATTTCGGCAGAATTGGGGTCAGCTGGAAACGGAATTACTTGGGAAGTAATTCTTGTTTCATTAAACTACTTTATGATTTCTGGCCAAGTTTAGCCAATCAGAATTTGACACGTTTCTGAGTATTTACCAACATCCCTCAAAAAGCCACACCCTCCTCAGATACAAAGATGTTTTTAACACTGTGAATGAGAATCTTTAAAACTCTTATGTGATGTGTGTGAGTGTAAACAATGATTAACATGTTAAATCAGACACATAGTGATATGTGACATAAATGGATCATTGTAAGAAGAATATTCATTTTAAATTCATTGATTCAAGTAAAGGTCATTCAAACATTTCATTTAAAAATCTTGTTCATTCATCAAATATGATTATTTAACTTATAACTTTAAAATCATGGAGTCGTCACTGATTCAGAGTGAATAATGTTGTCTGGCTTCTAAGCAGAGAGTGTAGGACCTTGGGGAACGGAGTGTCTATTTGAATGTTTTGTCTTCATGGAATGTCAACACGCGCTGAGCAGACCCTTCTGGATTTAGAGGACCACATAGAAAGTGGGTTTATGTTGTAGATGAGAGGTTATGTTGGTCAATGCAGATGAATATTGACCCTTTTGGTACGTTACACAGGTTAAACTTTGCTTTTTCTTCACTCAGTCAGTGGAGTTGTTTTGTGGTTGTTCTCTTGTACTATTTTCCAAGGCTCTCGGTCAGGTCATGTTTCTAAATGAGAACTTGTTCTCAATCTTTTTGCCTGATTAAATAAAGAATTAAAAATAAAATAAGTAACAGTAATCATTACAATGCAGCAAAGTTACTTTCAGACGAGATTTGAAAGTAGCGATTTAAGGCGCTTGTGCAACCTGGAGGTGCTAAAATTCAGCATACTATATGGAGAAATTCATGTCAGATTACTGCTAGAAGAAGAAGTTGGCTGCAAAGCCGGCAGCTACTTGTAATGAGGATAACTGGGCGTACTTTCTCATGCACTTTTTTCTTTTCCAAAATGAGGAGATCTTTCCTGAAAATCAGAAATATCCTCTGCTATACCTTTAATATTATATTGCAGAGATTGCAGATAATTTTATTCATGTTATCTCTTTTTTCAACTTACCACATGTACAATGTGACCAACTCATAACATTTGCTTCGTTTTCAGTGCAAGGCAAATGTTTCTATCGTGTCTCTTGTTCCACAGATGAGGATTTTTAGTGGATCCAGATGAGGATTTTTAGTGGATCCAGATGAGGATTTTTAGTGGATCCAGATGAGGATTTTTAGTGGATCCGCATTTTTTGTTAATCCAGCACATAAATAAATAAGATCATTAATTAAAATGACATCATTATATTTTCCTAAAGTAATAATAATAAACACATTTTGGTCATTTTTACACTTTTTGAGGATAGTGCCCACATCTTATTTGTGTGAATGCGCAATCAGGTGGTTTGAATATTTTTGTCAACTGCATTTAAAGTCTGCAGATGTGTCACTGATGCATGTCTACTGCAAGCAATCCTCATCATTTGATAACATTTAATCATTTTCAACATAAAGGCATGAAGGTATTTCATATTAAGCTTGTTTTTTTTTTGTTTGTTTACTTGTTTTTCTCTCTTAGTGATTTATTTAGATGATTCTGACCAGCAGATGGCGCCAATCATCCTTTTCCCTCATCCACACAGCCGTGTGTGTGTGTGTGTGTGTGTATGCGTGCGTGTGTGCGTGCACAATGACAGAAAACAAGATAGCAGGGGTAGAAAGAGACACTTTTTACTGTTTAAAGCTAAATATTTGCTTTCTGAAGTAAAAGCTGAACTTAAAAAAAATATTATATTCAAACACCAGTTTGAGTTAAATACTCTCCGATGTCACAATGTGTTTGTTTAGTGATTCACAATCACCCCAGGCATTTTTACATACAGCATCAACTTTTTAGGAGAAAAGGACAATATGTTCCTGAATCCTGTGTGCACCAATCCACAAAAGCCCATGTCCTCATCCTGCCTCCTTTTAAGGGTAGTTGTCATAAAACAACTAATTCAGTCATATAAAATGAGTTGTGGAGGGGTGAAGAAGCTTCTGAGGGACATGCAATTTTATTTTCTGTTTTATTGTCTTCCTCTGCCTGGGTCGAGGAGTTTATACACAATCTGTGGGTGCTTCAGCTCATCAGTTCTGGCTCTCTAAACTGTGGATTTAAGAGCTTACAAAGGGTTAAGCCCATCAACCGCCTGTTAGAACGATTACTGTCTTCAGTCTCCCATTTTCACCTCTGTCTTAGTGGAACAGCAGGAAGTGTGAAGGATGGATGGACAGTGGAGACATGTCTCAGCCTGACATCCTTAGAGAGAGGAAGGGGGTGATTATTTAGACGGTAGGTTTGCATTCTTTTTATTTTTATTTTTTTTGGGGGGGGGTTTTGCATTCTAAGAAAAAATGATTTGTTTTGCTGTACCTAAAACTGTTTCTGAATACTCCAACTTTTTTCAGTCAGATACTCTTAAATATGATATTTAATGCACTGAACAGTAACTCTTTGAAAGCATCTGCAGCTTGAACAATGCATGCATGATGAATGGTGTGGTCAGATGTCTGCACGTTGCTGGTCAGAGCAAGAACCTCATGCTCCACTTCTCCTACCAACATCTGAGAAATGGAAGTAAGCCATGTTGCATATTTAATGGGAGTCTGACATCTGTCTCACTATCTGTTCCACCGACGCCCTCCTCATCCTCACCTGCACGAGACATATAGAGTGGACAGAATACTAGTGAGCCTCTCAGAATCTGCTTTCCACTGTGACCCCTTTGATGAAGCATGCACGTTTTCTTAGATTTTAATCTCTGAAATAAGGAGGTAAAACTCTCCAAAGCAAAATCCGTGTAGTATTTATGAATCTTTACAATCAGTGTCATTTCATTGATTGCTATAATGCTTAAACTCTTCATTAGCCTGTTAGAATAATAGTAGATCAATACTTCATCACATGCATGATTGAACTGAATGGCATGTATTTGCTCAAGGGGATATTAATCTGTGTTTGTGTAGTCATCATCACACACTCACAGATTACATGTGGGTCGGCAATTTTACAGTTATTTTGTCTTGATTGTGTGAGAACGTCAATTTAGTTTTCCTTGAAAATGATCTGGGTTTTTTATTATTTATTTTTTCATCAATTGCAATACTTTTATCTTCCTGGCTTTGGTGCTCATGTTTTATTCATTTATTTATTTTTGTTATTTGTTCAGATGAGTTTTATAGGCTGTTTTTACTGTATGCAAATATGTTCCTGCAAGGGTGCGTGCACTACAAAAGTTCTTGGAACTGTATCCTGTTTCACCCCTTGTTCTGTCTTAGAGAGAGAGTGTCCTCTGGCGTTCACGAAACAAAGTGCTGTAGTGCACATAGGTGGAAACATTTATTTAACCCATTCACCCCTGGGAATATCTCGTACTATGTGTGTTCATTGAACTCCTCTGGGATGTAAAAGCTCCCTTTGAGGCTGCACACATGGGGTCAGAAGGGTCTTTGTATTTATGCTCATGTTTGTGTGAGCGTGTGCTGATCTAACATGAATGAACTGACTTGCTTTGTGCATGACCGGTAGGCTACATTCCCCACAATAGGCAGAAAAATGGGTTGACTACCTTCTGACAGAACGTTTTATCTCAATTAGATCACTGCAATTGACCATTTATAACATGTGGCATAATGGTTTCAGAGGTCTGTTAGCACAATTCACGTTCAACCTCTTTATTTTACTTTCATCATCCTTTACCCAGAAACAGATGCCTCTTTAAAACAAAAACAAAACAGCATTATTGCTCCTTTTCTCTCCTTTACTGATCTCCAGCCTCTTATGTTTACCACTCAGTATGTTCTAAAAATATTTAATTACTATTCTAAATTACAGCTACTGCTAACCAGAATTTTATTTGATTTTTTGATGAAGTGTGAAACACATCTAGGAGTCAAGGGAGGTGGTGGGGGGAGAGGACAGGAGTCAGGAGAAATAAAGGGAAGCGTTGATAAAAACAACAGATCTGTGCTTCCTAATCCTTTTGTGTTGATGGTGTTAATCCATCCACGCAAACCCGGTCCCTCCGCCCACCTGCATCATGCACTCACCCTCCCTCAGACCCCTGCCTTTGCACCCTGTGCCAGTTCCTCCCAACACATAACAACTGACAGCCTCGCTGAAACCAACCTGTCCCCCAGACAGCCAAGCAGTGCCACGTGAATTGTGACAAAACACAGCTCAGATTCAACTCTGTCCTTTCTTTAATCCTGTATTTGTTATTGCCTCTGGGAACATGTTGACACGGGATTTGGTTGCTTCTTGTGTTTATGCAAATACATTTTCAACTTTCATTAGCATGTTGGTTCGTGTGTAGAGAAAAGTGCAAAGTGCTGCTCCCTTGCTCTTTAGTTTGCTCAAGTGGATTAGTTTTGGCCATAATACATGTAATGAAGTCACTTGCAGGGCAACACGGTGTATTCTCTTTAAGTGTTTTTGTGACATACTCTTGTTTACGAGCTGTAAGAGATGGGAGAGGGAGGAGGAGGCATCAGGAAGGGGAATCGCAGTGGTTGCCAGGGGAAGAGGAGGCTGTGTGTAATGAGGTCACACCCTGGTAACCCTGTGACTCCTCCTACTCGCTCCCCTCAACTCTTCTCCCCCCTATTTTCTCTTGGCCCCCATGCCCACCCACTCACCTCCCCGCCTTCACACCCCGCCTTTGGAGGGGAGAGAGCTCTCCGTGGTGCTGAAAGCATAACAACACATTCAGGCACAACTCACAATCAATGCAAAGAAAAGACGAGAGAGAGAGAGAGAGAGAGAGAGAGAGAGAGAGAGAGAGAGAGAGAGAGAGAGAGAGAGAGAGAGAGAGAGAGAGAGAGAGAGAGAGAGAGAGAGAGAGAGAGAGAGAGAGAGAGAGAGAGAGAGAGAGAGAGAGAGAGAGAGAGAGAGAGAGAGAGAGAGAGAGAGAGAGAGAGAGAGAGAGAGAGAGAGAGAGAGAGAGAGAGAGAGAGAGAGGCGTGTTCATGTTTTGATCTATAGTTGGGAAGCCTGGTGTCATCTGCTTAAGCACAGACGGACTGTGCAGATCGGTTTAGCTGAACCGGAGGAACCGGTAGGGGATGCAGTATCTTGGTCTGCCTCTGTCTCAACCTAGAGGGCAGAGTCAGAGAGGACCTATCTTTTTTATTATTTCTGTGACGCCCACAAAGATTGAAACCGAAGAAGAATCGATTTGGGAATAGAACACCTGAGAGACAGCCTGCTCGGGAGATGCGAGAGGACTTTTTCACGTGCATCTGTAAATTGCCTGCAGTTGCACCCTTTTTTCAACTGCTCTGCTTTCCTCTGTAGCATGTGCAGATGTGTGGAGAAGTGAAGCTGACACCCAGCTTGGAGTCTGGCAGCATCTGGATTGGAGGTGCCCCAATTCTGGCCCAGGAAAGTGGTCATTGGGTTGAGTACCCAATGGCCCAACTCCCTTCTGGCACCATCCTCATCCTGCGTCACAGGGACTCAATCTAACAGGTCAATCAGTTGAACTATACAATGGATGAATGTCCTTGTAGATTTAAGAGGATTTTTGCGTGGGTTCCCCAGTTTAGCTCAGAGTACATGATTGAACGGTGGGTTAAGGGAAAGACAGAAGACACTTCAGTCAACAAATTCTTCAAGACACAACTCTATTGTAAGTATGCATCCCATTTCTCCTCATCATTTACTCCCAAAGAATTTCAAAGATGCCATACACATCACGATGGTCACGCTGCAAAAGTCTACCAAAAAGTCTACTAAATATAAAAAACTTTCTGCTGTAGCACTTCATATCAACTGAGAGAAGCAATGGTTTGCTGGGGTTAATTTGGGTCCACTGCAATGCACCGAAGATTGCACGAGTGTGTGTGTGTGCACGCACGAGCATCCATGTGTGCGGCCACCAGACTGCTGGCCTTGAAATCTTTTTGACATTGTGTCTTCAGAATGTCCATGCTGGCCGTCTCCTGTGACATGGTTGCCTAGAAACAGAAATGGAGTGCCACCATCATTTAGTTTTAAAGGAAAGCGCACCTCAGTTCCAACTGTTGCAGCTCATGTCATCTGGGGCTAAAACGGGGTGGAGGGGTTAGATAGAAAAACAGAGGACTAAAGGCTAAAGGGAGAGGGGAAACTGAGATTACTTTTTTGGTCGTTGAATTTAGTTTTCACGTAGATGAGTTAGCAGTAGTTGCCTTTTACACCAATGAGTTATGAAAGGACGACCCACTGTGAAAGGCTTGGCCAGCAAAAACAGTGTGATAAACAAGCTGATTCCAGTGCAGCGTGCTGCTGCAGGCTTAGAGGGATTAGGCAGGCAGGCTTAATTCAGCTGCAGCACTGTTTGAACTGTGCTTTCTCATCTCTGCACCTTTTATTGGTGCACATCATTTGCTTTCATGGAAACCGATCTGTATTTCTCTCAGACATTTTCAGTTTCAGACATGCATGTGAGCATACGTACTATTGATGAGACCTGACGTTCAAGAGAGAAGAGTCTGCACACCAGCTGACACCTGGCTTCTGTTCCCTAATTTGAACTCTGCTGTGAGACAATAATTGTTTTTGACTTCTGTCAGTCCTCTCCCCTCACCTGTTCAAATATCTTCCGAACAGCGTTGAGGATTGCAAAGTGGAGTGGAACCTACAGATGAACCTGCTGACCTAGTCCACATGGCTAGCTTATTCATAGACAGACATGAGGCAGAGGGATGTTGAGGATGGCCAGACAATGGCCCGCCTATTTGTTGGCCTTGCAATCTCCATCTGGCTGCCCTCCAAGACCCCCTTGCCGCCCTTGCCTCCCTGCGCACACACAAACATACACACAGTTATCACAAGCCCCCTTCCCCCTCCCTACGCTCACTCACACTCAGCGCTTCTCTCACACATAAACAAGCATGAGTCTTAGGCTGATCTGAAAACATTGACCTACATAAAACCATGCTCTATCTTCTTCTCATCCACGACTAGCCTCTCTGAATTCACATTGAGCTGTTGCACATCACGCACACGTTGTTGCATGCAGTTGCAAGGGTTTTCAAGCAAATGTATTCTGTGCTTGCATGCACACTGGTAGTGGATGATTCAAACAAAGTCACTTTAAACAGATTTTTTTTCCACTTAAACATATTATTTGCCTGCAGTATCAATGCAAAGTGAAGCAGTCCGGAAGAGCCTTTTTAACACAATCAAAGAGCAGAGGAGGACGATAAGTGTGGGTCTAGAGCACAAAAGCTGCAATATTTGTAGCTGCTAACTTACCGCTACGCCTCATAGACTTGTGACACTTGTTCATTTTGTTTGTGTTGATCTCATTTGTCCCACGAATGCTACATTTTCACATCTGAGCCTGACACACGTTACGACCGTCGGAGATGAAAGCTGCCTTTTCAATTTCACTCTCACACGGTTTCAGTGGCAATGTCAGCCAACAAAACGTGCAAATGCAGCAGAAAAAATGAGCACTCGACCCTGATTCACAATCACACAGGAAGTTATGATTTGGTGCTGAGTCCCTTATCTGTTTGCATATGTATGTCTGCATGTGAGCTCTTATGTGTAAGCGCGTGCATTGTGTGATCAGGAAACAACCACCGAGAGACTTGCATCATGCCAGTGTCTTCTGAGCCTGACATGATGCACGCCTCACTACCAACATAAACTTTCTATAGGCTAGAAACGACACATGAACATAAAAATAACTTCAAGTTCAAGTCAATTGCTTTTAAATAGTTTGTTTGTTTTCATCTCACTTTCAAAGCCAACAATAAAAAGTAAAGCTACAGATCAATGCTTGTGTTGCAGGTAGAAAAGAGAGAAAAGAAAAAGAGCATGTCATGCTACAATTTCGTAATTAATCTGTCTGCTGATTGAAACTTCTTGTGTGTTTTCATTAGAATGCAGCGGGAAGACTTGAAGAATGATGAGCTCCAAAGAGGAGGACTCGCTCAGTTTTTTCCATTACGTTGAGGAGAACGGGCTGAGAGCCTACAACGGCCTGATTGCTCAGAACTTGGACCACGTCAGGAATGAGAGAAATAGGGCATTCCTGCAGGAAAAAAACGACAAGAAAAGAAAACAGGACGAAGCCATACGGAGGTAGGTGACCAATAAGTTCACGCATCCATCAAAGATCCACTGATGTCCTAGAATATTTATTTTTATTCTAGCTTGAGCTCAAATGTTGCGCATCAGCGGGATTCTTTCTGGAAGTTTAAAGATGTGAATGGATTCACCTTAGGTCTGAGGAACTGGGACACGTGGCCAGGGGGGGGGGTCCCTGTGGTGGTGGCAGGCTGCTATATTTTGGAGTTTACTTGTGTGGACTGCTGTACCCCATGACCTACACCAGATAATTAATTTCTCAACTTATTTGGGACTCGTCCTTGTGGTGAGGTTATCTCTGCGCTATTTTGGAATATGAAGGATTCAAAATGAGAGGCTGAGCTGTGACAACGTGGATTGAAGTGATGGTTTTGTTATGCAGCTGCTGCTCAGAGAATGCTCCCTTCTGGGTGTTATGGTTTCACCATTGTGCTGATTTTTCATCTATTAATTTGCTGCGATAAAGCTGCACCTTGTTTCGTAAGAATACAGTCAGTGAACACACACACACACACACACACACACACACCTACACTTAAAACATGACAAGCATGTGTACACAGCGTGCTTGTGTTGTGGGGTAATAGGAACACATTGGTGAAAAAACACCAATACATTCATGATCTACACAAAAACAGAAGAACATGTTTCTAACGATCTAATCATTCAGTGTACAAACAAAGGGTTGATGGACTTTTCTTCTCAGTGATTTTATAAAATGTGTCTTCTCTTAAGCTGTCAGAGACGACACAAAGTATTTCAGCTTCTGCTGGTGGCTCCTCCTCGTATCCAATAGTACATTGATACAGTTTTGAGGAGCTGAGTGTTTATATGTGAGCGGATGCTGCTCTTCTTATCTGATTTGCTCAGAGTTTGATCCCCATCACTTTTCTGTCAAAAGGTCATGCGATCAAAAAGAGCTGTCCTCTAAAGTCTTACTTAGTGGGAAAAAGTTTATTCAGAGTTCATGTTGATATTTTTGTATTTGAGAGGCTGATAAATGACTCTTTGTTTTGTTTTATTTATTTATTTTCTAATGTATTATTCACATTAGTGGTCTGTTGTTCTGTGCCGTAACCTGGTGAACAAGGCGTGTTGATGCCTGAGGGAAGTGACAGCTTCTGCTTTGTGACCCATCTAGTGTGTTTTTGTGTTTGCCAAAGCAAAAAAAGAGCCAAGAAAATAGCTGGGATTGTTAGGAGGCTTTAGAAGTGGGCCAAAGAGATGACCCATTTATATCATAACTAAATGAGAGAGGGTGAACATTCACTGTGCATGCTTGTTTCTGTGAGCAACCAAAGCACACACACAGATGCTTGTGTGTGTGTGTGTGCGTGTGCACACGTGGACTTGAACACAATTACAACTGAAATGAGTTTGCGGCTGAGAGTAGGAGAAGAGCAAATGGCCCATGTGATTGGGTTAAGGGGAGAGATCTCGTTACAGCGAGGGGTGAGAACAGAAAAACTTGTTAAAGGGAGATTGTTAGCTCAGCTACAGGAGATGTTTTCTGCCCGGTGACAGCTGGAGCAGTCACAGGCCAATCAAAACCAGCGAGAGGGTCCAAAGTTTCCTCACCTAGGCTTTCTTTAATATTGTAGTTCAAATAGCACTAAGCTATTGACATTCACAGAGGAACAAACACGCAAGAGTATTTTTATAGTCCCCCCATAAGCACACACACCGAAACACACACACACAACCACAGAGCCACTGATTTTCTTGTATTTACATGTGCATGCAAATTTTAAACGTCTCTAAGTACCTTTAGTACGTGTGTGTGTGTGTGTGTGTGTGTGTGTGTGTGTGTGTGTGTGTGTGTGTGTGTGCGCACGCGCTCAGGCATGTGTGTATTTTGCTTATCTTTCTGCCACACGATATCACAATCAGAACCAGAGCTGCCCAACAACAAGTCCATTTCCACTGGTCCAATTCCACCTGTGGTCTGTCCTCCAGCCAATCACTGGGCAAATATCCTATAAATAACACAGCCACCAGTGCCCCAGTCACACCCAACTACCTGCAGACACACACACACACACACACACACACACACACACATGCGCACACACACACACACACACACACACACACACACACACACACACACACACACACACGCACATGGCCAATGTTTACAGGAGTCGCAACAAATGTGAAACCAAAAATCTATGGAAAACTATGTTCTGCTGACACCTGTTGTTCCACATTGTAAATAACATTTCCTAAAAAATGTGAGCCCATGTCTGTTTGAATTGTCAAATAACCAAAATAACTAAATTAAATATAATATTTTTTATATTCCTGCTTTTCCATGTACCCCCCCCCCCCCCACCCCCCCACCCCCCCACCCCCCGCTTGATATCTGTGACTCCACAGGTTTCTGCCTCAATCTTCACCCTCTAAACAAACTCCAAAGGGGTTTTTATGGTCACATGCACACGTGTTGGGGTGTGCACATGTACTTTATTTTTGTTATGCAGTGGCAGCTGGTTTTGTGTCTGGTTTCCATGGGTGCCCTGTTGCTAGGCAAAGTTAAGCCCCTGGTCAGTGAACCTACCAAGCACCTTCTGTTCAGCAGCTGGCTAGGAGGGAGTCAGCAAGTCACAGACTGAACAATCACGCACACACACACACACACACACACATGCACGCTGCATGTGACATGCACAGCAAACATATGCAGTTTCAGCTTGCTTCACACCATTTTGAATATTTTTGTCGGATACATAATGTTTATAAACTATATACTCAAATCACAAGACATAATAAACCCAGCAAGTTACATAAATGTTCACACACCCAGCTTCCTATAACCCATTAACACACAAATCTCAGCTATCAGCAATAACCCATTCAGACCAATCACCCATTCATTAAGGATTGATTGTTTAACAGTGGTTGGGGGCGGGGGAGCTTCCAGAGTGTGTGATGGGCTTTAGTCATATTCAGGGTTAAACTCAAATCAATACCCTGCCCTGAATGTGTTCATGTTGTCAGTAATGATAACAGACATCCACAAGCAGAGCAGCATTGCATTCCAGTACTTTTTGTTGCAATGTTGTTTGGTTTTGGGTTATTTTTGCACCAAATATGCAAATTATGTTTGTTTTTTCTCGTTTTTGCTGCAACAGAACAGGTGAGGACATAGCAACGGAAGGCAAGCACTTGCGAATGGGCTCGATAACCATGCTGGACCCCCAGGAACGCATGCCCCTGTCGCACCTGCATGGCATTGCCTGCAGCCAGGGCTTCTCTGTGCGTTCCCAGTCCCTTCACTCTGTCGGTGGTGGGAACGGCGGGGGAGGAGGTGGAGATGAGGAAGTGGGAAGTCCAACGTCGAGGAAATTGCCTCCACCCAAACCTAGGAGGGACCCGGCCACCAAGCTTAGCATGTCGTCTGAGGCAGTGGATCACAGCCCCGTGTCCACCTGCCGTGGGGACAGATGTGATGGTGAGTGTTGGTGGCACTTCACACCAAAGTGCTGCAGCTATATTTAGCTGCTGTCTGTTGTCCCTTCATCAGAGTCGTTTCTCCCACACTGGCATGAAATCCAGCTACACCCAGAAAATCTCACTCCAGCCACCATAATGTCAAATTAGGGGTTGCACCTTCTACTTGCAAAGAGTTTTCTTGACAGCATTACAGATTAAAAAAAAATTAGGTGAAAAAATAAGTATTCAATATTAGGATAAATTAATGCTAAGTCTACAAATATGTATTAAGGTTTCTATGCATCTTAGTCTCAGTCAGAATCTTGAATCAACAAGGAGAGCAGGAGCAGACAAAAGAGAAAACCTTGAGGGTGAAGGATGCTTTGGGTTCATTTGAGTTTATTTGAGCAAGCTTTGCCGCCAATGTGATGTTTAGGGAGTCACCCAGCCTGGCTCAGATTGGTGGGGATGGTTGTGTGAAAACAGATCTTCCTGGGCACCACGGCAACCGTCCCACAGAAACAAGACCCCCTGCAGCCCAGCCAATCACAGCCAGGCTGAGCAGCTCAGACCAAATGGGCTCTAGAATTGCTAACGTCTGAAGCGTGACAACCAATCAGGGAGAGCGTGTGGGGGTGTCCCTGGCTGAGGGGAGGTTTGCATGCTCTGTAGCGGGTGCCTGTGTTGAAAGAGGAGGAGCTTGTCAGAGTAGAATTCATTCAGGAGGAGCGATTGACCTAGATTTATTTTTTTTTCCCAAGAGGAGAGCGGTGGGGAGGGTGTTGCGGGTAAACACAGCAGCTATGGGGGGAGGGGGGGAGAAGGAAGAGGAAGCAAAAGAGAGAGGAGAAGAGAAAAAAACATGGGCTGAAGGCTCTTTGAAGGAGTGGATTCATAACTGGCACTGATTTTTATCAGTTTATCTATCCTGCTATGTTGTAATGTAATTTAGAGAGGAGGGAGGAAGAATAAATGCTTTTCTGTGCAGATTGTTGCACGCACACGAACGAATGCAGGCGCAGGCACAAAGGAATGGGTGGAGATTTTAGAAATATGTGTGTTGTATGCGTCAATAACTCCAGTAATCGATGAACAAAACCTTTCTACATTTTATTTTTTGACGGTATCAAGGGGAAAGGATCTCACAAATAATCAGTTTAAATATAGCAGCCATTACATTATCCCACTCCAATACAAAACCAAAGAATCATGTTTGTAAACAAAGAAATATATAATTACAAAACTGCATAAAATTATTTGTGAGGAAAATCTAACATCCACCATCAAAACATTTAAGCTTTAAGAACGGTGTGTCCCAAATTCTCTTCTTCATGAGTGTACAGGCATGTGCATGGTGTGTGCATGCATGGTGGTGAGTCATAGAGTTACTGGAAATATGCATGTCTGGGCCATCTGGCATGTGAATTATTAAAGATGTAAAATCTGCAGTTTGGAAATTTTAAATATGGTTCACTTCTTCACTACGCTCATCTCCTCTTCTCCGAATAAGGAGCTCCTCTTTCCCAAGCCTTCCACTGTCTGACCTGAAAATAGTCTTAGTGTAGTGATTCATAGTGAAGTGGCTGAAATTGGTGAGTAGAAACAGAATTGTACAGTAGCATCTAGGAAAATGAATACTGTACCAAAAGGCTCACTGCAGCACATCTAAAGAGATTTACACCACGTCACCACTATCAAAAAGAAGCTCCACAGTGTGTGTGTGTGTGTGACCCAGATCTGATACTCACATACTGCTTCTCTGCTATACATGTGACCTAGAAACTTGCATATGCATCAACTAGTCCCACTTATCACATGACGCAAGGTGTTGCTCTCAGCAAAATACTGACCTGCGGTCGACCCACAGCAGCAAAAATAGGTGTGACAATTATTTACTTGATCAAAAAAGGTGGAATCACACTTTATTTGTTCTTTTTCTTAAAAACAAGACCTTATTTCTGAACTCAGTCAATGTATACACGTTCAGATTGTATGTCTTTTTATTTCTTTGCAGCTCAAGGATGCAGTGAGGACTGCAGGAGGATGCCACCCCCAAAACCCAAGAGAAACCCCAACACACAGCTGAGCGTTTCATTTGATGAATCCTACATTAAGAGCCATGGAAGCAGTGGGATTTGTCCATCCAAACTCCTACACTACACCACATCCCCTTGTGAACGAAACCCTTCGCCTCCACAAACCAACGACAGTCCCACAGATGACTGTGAAGATGAACCTGTCTACATAGAAATGGGTGGGATTGATATTGGGATGCGAGAACCCTTGAAGGGTGAGGATGAAGAGCCAGGAGAGTCTGTGTATGAGGAGATGAAGTATCCAGCCCTAGATGATATGGAGTACCGCACCGATCCTGTAGGATGTCGCTCAGCATGTCCCACCCCATTGCCCTACGACCCAGAGCCTCTCAGTCGCTGCTCCACACCTAGAAACATTCCCCTTTGTGACATCCCTGCACCATTCCCCAATTTACTCACCCACCGGCCTCCGTTGTTGGTGTTTCCACCAGCACCAGCCCAGTGCTCACCCAACTCAGACGAGTCCCCCCTCACACCATTAGATGTCACTAAATTACCAATGCTAGAGAACCAGCCTCATAGCAAATCCCCCACCTCTTCAACAGAGCCACCTTCCTCCGCTCACCTCCGCAGGGAGCTCACCGCCACACCGACGCTTACCATCTCTGGACGCTCCTCTGCACCTCCACTCCCCTGTACACTTTACAAATCCTCATCATCATCATCCTCTTATCAGCGTAGCCACTCTGCTTGCCCATCACCGGTGAGCATGGGCCGCTGCCTCACCCCCCTGAGCTTAATGCGCACACCTCCATTTGATGCTCCAATGCCATTCCCTGCGGGACTCCCACGGAGCGCCTCTGCTACCCCTCACGGCAAAGGCTCCCCTCCTCAGGACGGTGCAGCACGACTCCACGGCTCTATGCAGAATGTGTCAACAGGTCGTTCCCGAACACCCACCAGTCCACTAGATGAACTAACAAACCTGTTCACCACAGGCAGGAACATGCTAAAGAAAAACTCAAGTGGCAGAAAGTCCAAAGAACCTGGAGAAAGTAAGAATTTTATTGAATTCATCACAATTCAACAATAACTGCAATGTCTGAAAATTCCATTGGTTTAATCTAGGCCTGCCAAGCCAAGTCGGATACAGATCGTATGATTTAATCTGAGGAGATTAGAGACTAAAGCGGACAGCAGGTCACAAACCTACTCATGGCATTAGGCCATCAGGCGGGATTAGTTTTAAATATGTAAACATCATATTTAAATACAGATATTTATGCCACACTCAAGATTCTGCCAACATCTCTACCGAGGAAAACAACACAGACTCTAATATGCATAAAAATCTAAATCCCGTGCAATTTGTTTTATATGAACCTTTCAGATAAACTTGGTTTATAGACACGACGCATAGGTGAAAGTACTGTTGATGTGCTAACTTAATTATTCTGCATATCCTTAAATCTTAAATTCTCAAAATAAATTCATAATTTTGTGAATGACAGTTAATTTTAACTGGGTCAGTAAGACATTTTTGAGACGCGTCTATCAAATTCTCGTGGGCTTTGACCTTCAGGTAAACTGGAGCAGACCTGCAGCAGCAGTGTTGCATCTTTTTCCAAACCTTTAAGATGCTTTACAAAAATTCACATAACATATTTGATCAAATGCTCCGAAACTGGATTTCAAAATGCATTTTTTAAACATAAATAATAATGAACCGTTCAGACTCTACTCATCCATCCTCTCTCATGGCTCGTAGCAACTAGAACATAGCAACAGAGGAAGGAGGAAAAAAATCCCTGTTTCTTATTTGCAGATTTCCTCCCTGTGGGTAAAGCAGCCAATCACAGCTCAGGGCATGCTAGTCTACAGAGGAGCACTGAGCGGCTGATGGGGATAGCAGAGCATCTGAACTAAAATCTGTTTTGTCCAATCAGCACATACTTGCCACATGATGAAGCCAATCAGGCAGCGGGTGCAGCTGTGCAGATGGGAGGAGTGCAAACTGAGAATGTTAGATTTATTTTCATTTGGAATGCAGTTGAATTGACTACCATGGATGTTTAATTACACAAATGGATGTTTATTTGATCCTGAGAGTTATATGCATTTAAGAAACTATATTAAATACTGGAAAATAGGTATTCTCGTTAAGATGCTTCATTTAGATGCCAGGAAGTCCAGGTGATAATTAACAAATTGGCCATTTGATTGTGACTTATTATCCAGACCCACATGGGTTATAAACAGTTTCCACATCTTGTATGTACATTATCCTGGCTGACAGGCTTTTTACATTATTAATGTCTGAACATAACACATGCGTGCAAGCACAGATCAGGTACAAAACAGGCAGCAATGGCTCGTAAACATTGTTTTTCTCATCTTACTGTTACTAGATTGTACTGTAAGCATAGATGTTGCAAAACAGAGGTTATTTTCTCTATGAACCTGAGGCAATTGAAGGAACAAAAGCTTTCCTGACCCAGATACCAATTTGTTAATCACCACATTCAATTTTGTTCACACCATGGTTCACACACATGAACATACTGTGTTTTGCAAGTTAGCATCCAGTTGCATTAAAATGTTTTGCCTAAACACGCCACTGGACGGTCAGGCTTTGTTTACCTGAACCTAAGCACAGATGCAACATGCAGATCGTACGATATATTACCAGTTATGTTTTTTATTCTTTCTGTCATGATTTAATTGATGTAATTATATTTTAAATAGAGTAGTGAAACGAACATAGTGAAAATAGATTCAAAATTGTTTATGTAACAATAAATGTTTTGCAGGGAACTATTGCATGTATATTATTGTCCCTGTGGTCCCTTAATATTTACGCTGACTTCAAAGCTTCATCACTTCTTCTAAAACTAGCAATGACTGACACCTAGAGGTATTTAGGGGGCATTGCAGAAACACTGTTCATCACTAAATTTACAAGTACAGGTACAACTCTAAAAATCAGAAAGTCATGCAAAAGTTTCTTTATTTCTATATTTCGTCTTTGACTGTGAGACCATCTAAAGGCTCAGAAACCATTTGCAGGAGTTTGGGATGTATTAGTTGGTTAGAGTGGGGCACTTTGAGCCAAGAACATTGAACCTTTTCACAATATTTCAACTGTCTGAAATTTTGCATTTGGGGTTGTCATAAGCTGTAAGCCATAATCATCACAGTTATACCAAATAAAGGCAGGAAGTATCTGGCTTTGCATGTAATGAGTCTATCTTATAGATTAGTTTTACCATTAAACTTGAATTACTGATATCAATGAACTTCTGCATGATAATATTTCAGTTTTTACGCATAATGATCATTTCAATTTTTTACTTCTAAATGTATAACCCCACAATTGCCATCTAGATGGCAATCCATCAGCCGCTATCAGCAATCATCTCTTTTTTTCTTTTTCTTTCTTTTGCAGCTGAGTCCAAAGTGAAATCTCACAGTGAGTCCAAACGAGAAGGTAAGGAACGGCACAGTCATAGCAAGGAGTCCAAACGAGATTCCAAGGAGCGCCACAGCAAAGAATCTTCTCATCGCAGAGAAAGAGACAAAGATAAAGACAAAGACAGAGGCAGTAGCAATGTAGAGCCTCTGCCTCATAGACGCAACAGCAAAGACCGCAATTGTAGCAGTGTAGATACACCACTCGTTCGCCGGGATAGCAAGGACCAGGCCTGCAGTGGTCTAGAACCCGTCTCTGTGAGACGGGACTCCAAAGACAGGGGCTCTGGCTCTTCAGACCTACCTTTGATAAGAAAAGACTCCAAGGATAGAGGAGTTAGTACTGGTGATCTGATGCCAAGGAGAGACAGCAAAGATCGAATTGCAGGACATGGATTAGAGTCTTCAGTAAGACCGGACAGCAAAGACAGAGACAGACTGCTGGATCAACCACCTGAACTGTTTCCAAGACAAGACAGCAGGGAGAGGGTAAGAAATGGTGTAGACTACAAACAGGAAAGCAGAGAGAGACTGCTAGACCATCCTCCTGAGCTCTTACCACGACAGGATAGCAAAGAGAGGGCCAGAAATGGGACAGACTCAAAGCTTGAAAGCAGAGACAGAGCAACAGATCTTCTCACTCGACAAGAGAGCAAAGACAGACCTAGAAATGCACCAGAATACAGACATGACAGCAAAGACAATCGTCCTGAAATGTCACCTCATCAGGAAAAAAAAGAGAGAGAAAGGAGTGACACTGAACATAGACATGAAGGAAGAATAGATCAACCACCTGAGATCCTGCCTCGACAGCAAACATCCAGGAACAAGGACAGGCTTGAGCTGAAACATGAAGGAAGAGATCAGAGCTGTCTGAATGGAGATTTTCCTCCGCTTATTTTACCCCGGCAAGAGAGCAAGGATCTGAGCAGAACTGGCCTTGAAGTGAGACGGGATAGCAAAGACAGAAGTGTCAATGGCTCGGATGTCAAGTGCACCAAGAGCCCTTCTGCAATGGAGCACAGGAGTGAAAAGGAACGAGCGCACAGGTCAGATGGCACACCACGAAGAGACAGAAGAGAAAACGGCAACACGGACCAATCAAAAGCACAAGAGAGGAATAGTAGCACAATGTCAGGCCAGCATTCAACCACAACTACACCTACTCATCATGGAAAACCATCGGGAAGCCCACCAATTACCACTGGAACTGGAAATGGTTCGTTTTCCACCCCAGTGTTGAATGCAGTAGGGTTGTTGTGTGCTTCAGTAAATATTATATAAAATCCTTGTATGATTTTTTTGTTTGTTTTCAGATGTTAAAACACCACCAAAATATAGTCGCTCAACTTCAATGCCTACGAATCCTTCTCCAATAGGGACTCCACAGAGGAGGGCAGCAGAGGCACACCAAAGTCAGGTATGCAGAGTGGGTTGGTGCTGTCTTTTTGAACTATCGTTTCCGTTTGTCCTGCATTAGAAATGATCACATGTTAAAATATCCATTCAAATTCACCATTCGAAGAATCTGAGACCAAGATGTTTATTCCTGACACAATGTTTGGTTTTTGAGATGTGCAAGTAAAATGTGAGCAGTCAAATGATAAGCAAGCAAATATTTTCCTTAAATGTTTTTTTTTCTTTGAATGTTAAAGTGACAATATATATAGTTTGTACCATTAATCTCTGGAAATATCCATTGAAATGTTGTATATGAATTAAAAGATACCCAGTTGTTGAAAAATATTGGTGGTTTCATAACGTATAACCATCAAAATGGGGTCTGAAATGCGTGGGAGTGGGTCTAAGTCTCTGGGCAACGCCATATTGGACACCATGTTTACTTCTACGGAAGCCCATGAGGACAGAATGCATTTACTCATTTGTAGCAAATGGTTACAAAACTTTCAACATTACTAAACGTTCTTTTACACATTAACCTCTTTACTCATTGCAAGTGTAGTAGTGGAACACATTTGTTAATTACGACCAATAAGATGTGATGATTCCATACGAATTTGAAAGATCTATCTGAATGATCTTTGAATGTTTAATCAGAAGATTCTAGGGTTCTTTGCTTCTTCAGGGACCATAAACACACTTCGTATTAATTCAGACTGAGTCAGTATATAGTTTATAAAATGAATTTAATTATTTTCCTAAACTAACAATTTCTACATGACAAGATATGAATAATGAGATGTGGTGTGATGGATCTGGAGTGATTTAATGTGATGTGTGAAATGTAATGGAAGCTAGAAGTTGTAGCAACCATTCTTTGTATTTGAGAGAAATTGTGAAATCTGGGTGTAAAATTATTTGTTGTTTGATATAAACTAGAGAATTGTTTATTGATTAAAACCTCATTAGACGTCAGTATGCAGGCTTACGATACCCTGGTATGAGTTGCTCCCGGCAGTCAGAGTGGTGAGGTCACCGGACGTCGAAACCACAACACTCAGAGATTAGTAGCTTCCTCTGAGTTCAGCTTCCCCTGCCATGAGATGCAACCCAGGGTCTGCAGATTAGGTGTCCAAGGTGGATATCTGAGAGTTGAAGTAGCTCTGAAAAGAGCTGTTGTGTCTGTAATCACTTGCGGCGTCGCAGAAAGGTTTTGACTTAAGGTCAAAGGAGATGGTTTCAAAAGATGCTTCTTTCCTGATTTGGCCGAATCGGGGATCAGCTAGAAACTGAATTAATCGGGAAGTAAATCCTGCTTTAATAAATTCATTATTTATCATTTCTGGCGTATTCTGGCAAATGAGAATGTGCCATGTCTGGAAGGCTTTACCAAAACGTTCCTCAGAAAGCCACACCTTCCTTCAGATACAAAGATGTTTTTAACACTGTGAATGAGAATGTCTTAAAACTCCTCTGTATCTTATTGTAATGTGAAAGAGTGTAAACAATGATTAACATGTTAAATCAAACGCGTACTGATCATAAGATCTGAAATGGGTCATTGTAAGAGCAATATTCATTTTAAAGCCATCATTGCTTTGAGCACAGATTATTCAAACATTTCATTTAAACATCTTGTTTATTAATCGCATTTGATTATTTAACTTATAACTAAAATCCTGTAGGATCTTCCAGTAGCTAGTGAAGAATTCAGCAGTCTGGCCCATGCGTCAGACCTTGGGACAGATTGTTTATATCTGCGTGGAGGAACAATAAGTGGGCACAGGTTGATGTGTGCGTCTGGATCCTTCAGCTGGTGCAGCCTTGACTTTGCAGTTTCTGGCATGTATGAAAGGTTATGCTGTGTCAATTAGGTGGTGAAAAATTCATCCTTTTGGACGTTACACAAGTTCTGATGTTCTTGTTGTTTTTCTGGAGGTTGCACTCCTACGATTTTTGACCCTAATGGCCATCTGTTGGTAAGGTCTTACTTGAACACAAAAATAATGCATGCATGCAATGATTTATGTATGTGCCTGGTATAACGGTACGTTAAAATTGTATTCGGTTTGGTTCAGTGTTTTGAAGAGCTCTGTTCAATAAATTTTTGGTATATTATTATTATTATTATTATTATTATTATTATTATATTTATTTTTTTCTTTAATATCTAAAGCAGCTCCTATAGTGAGCAGCAGAACCAGGTGTCATCATAGGCTGCTGATCTAGCATGATGTATTTAATTATTTCACAGGTTATTTGCACGGCTATGAGTGTCACGTTCAGACAGACAAGTGTTGCGCTGAGCCTTAAAAACTCTCCTCAAACTGCCCAGAGTTTCTTCTTCAAAACTCTAATTAAATAATTAGCTTGCTCTGCGCCGTATTTTTTCGTTGTAGAATGAAGACTTTACATCAGTTGTCCCTGTGGAAAAGTTCAGCAGACGTGTTTGTTTACATTTTTGCCGCTGCATGCCTGCACAGTGTGAAAGGGAGGGAGGGGCGACACGACGTTCAGCGTCTACAGCGTCTACAGGCTCCACAGTCGCAGTTGACAGCCAGCTGGTTTGATCCGCAATGAAACGCATTGATTAGAATTTGCAGATCACATTTTATAAATAGAGATTGGGCACGTGCAGCCATCATGTGTCACTTAATACAGCGACCGTGCAGAAACTCGCCTAGGAACATTATCTGCTGCACTTAAATCATGCAAATAAAAATGTATTATTTAACAAAAAAATAATAAACAGAAATGTTACGCAAGTGGACCGAACCGAACAGGCTTAGCCGAAATGGTTCAACACTCCCCATGAACCGTTACACCCCTAGAAATGACTGCCCCCCATCGCCAGGGAAAATACACACTGTCACTTTAATTGGCTCTGGTGTGTTACTGTAAACACTGACACCTACTGGCAGAGAATGGGATGACTACTAGAATCCAGTCAAATCCCAAAGAATAACGAACATTTCATGAATAATTTATTTGGTGTTTAAAAAGATTATAAATTATTCTGAATGGAGTGTTCTTCTTTTTCAACTGATCCATTTACTTTGTGCCTCAGATGTTCCAGATGCCATGGGTCTGTGGAGACACCACCATGCTTGAACAAATAGAGAGAAAACGTACCCTGTGCATGCAGATCCGCTCCAGACAGCATCCACACCTGCAGAGATATCTGGAGAAACCTCCCCCTCAAGATAGAACCGAGGACAAGCAGCCGGAGCTAAGTCAGTGCAAACAGGAAAGTGCAAATGTGCTCCCAGGATCGGGAAAGAGCAGTGGGACCAAAAAGATTCGCCCTCCCCCGTATCCCACACAAACAACCGTATTCTGGGACACAGCCATCTAACATTCCTAATAAACCTAAACCTCCATGCCACATACCCCTCAGATACCCACTCCCTCTCTCACTGCCTGGTTGTACGGAATCTCCGCTTTGCAGCGACAGTTTCGGGCCAACTACAAAGAGCACCAGAGGGATGATTGCTGATGTCAAAGAAAAAAACAACAACAACAAAAAAAAAAAAACTACGGTGGTTACCACAGCAATATTTCTGCTTGTTCAGGTTGTCACGTTTTCTTATCATCACTGGTGATATTTGATATTTTTCTATTTCATGTGACTGGACTCTTGTATTAAAATAGTAGAGTAGATATTCAATGATGAATAGATATTTTCTAAATAAGAAGATGGGGAACAAAACGCAGCTTAAATTATGTATAGTAGAGGTACTGTAGATGCAATCTAATTTTTGTTTAATGTTACTTTCTTTTAGGTTATTTTACATTTGAAAGCATATTCTATCAATACTTGTACTGTAGTAGCATAATGTTCTTATGCCCAACTCTTTTTTTTGTGTGTGTGTTCATAAGCACTCTTATGAATGAACTGCTGAGTTCTGTTACTATATACTTTACAAGTTCACAGTTGTATTGTAAGTAGAGGAGTGAACATCAGCGTGCGTTAGCTGCCAGGCCTCTCTGTCTGGTCACGGATGTTCTAGAATGTACAACAGTGGGTCCTAGAACAGAAACGGGAAATATGTTGTTGTTCGGTTTATGTATTACAGTGGGAAGCAGTGAGGTCAGTAACTCAAACCCTGTTGAAGCTGTTTTATTGGAAAGTCTGTTAGCTGGCTTCCTGTTGAGGTGAGAACACGTGTCAAACGCTTCTGCTGTAGTCCTAGATAAACCATGAGAGTGGATTGGGTAAGGTAGTAAATAAGAGCATACATTATTATTGAATAGTTTACTTTTGACTACCAGCCAAAGCCTGCAAAAGCAAGATACGGGTTGGGAGGCTGGTCATTTAAAATAGGATAGCTGGCAGCAGCTGGTGAGTACCAGCACCCTTGCATTGCCATGCACTGCATGCATCATGACAGTGTAAACACTCGACGCCAGCGCTCAGCCCGTACAATCAACACCTAAGCTTTTAGATTCCTTAATTTTACTGCAGAATATAATAGCCATATGCACTTGCTTAAGAAATAACGTTCAATGTTATGCTTATATATTTTTTGAAAATGTTAAGAGTAATGAGTTGTGCCATGTATCTTTTAATTTATTGGCTAGAAGGCAAAGCCTCAGGAGAGTGACTGTGTGTGACATGCAGTCATAAATGTTTGGTTGTCTTTGACAATGTTCCCAGTTTAGAAATTGGCTAGCAAACATTCTAAGATCAAATCTTTTTTAAAGGACCTATCGTAAGACAATACCGCTCTCTGAGAAAAGACAGGACAGAGGTTACACAATGGCCTACAAATCATAACGGCTCAATTGAGTAAAAAAATAAAAGAATAGCTGCACTAACCCTCGTTTTCTAACACACTGATTCAGGCTTACGGTTTCCTTCTCCCCTCCTTGGCCTCACCCTCTACCTCAACTGCCCTTATTACATCTTCTCAATTGGTCCTCTTTTGCACATAAAATGCAATGTCAGCATTGCCAAAATAGTGTGAATTTGACACGAGCTAGTCCTGAGAGTGCAGTAGCCCACCTCTCTGGTGAGGATCAGTGATACAGAGATCCCTTTGTGTTGTGTGTGTGTGTGTGTGTGTGTGTGTGTGTGTGTGTGTGTGTGTGTGTGTGTGTGTGTGTGCGTGTGCGTGTGCGTGTGTGTGAGTGTGTGAGTGTGTGAGTGTGTGCCAAGCTACACTGTATGTGTGTGTGTGTGTGTGTGTGTGTGTGTGCCAAGCTACACTGTATGCAAGTCGCAACTTTGAAATGATTGTTTTTTTAAGACATTCACTTTGCGCCGTCATATTGGATGGAGGTCGGAAATGTAATAACGATGATGTACAATCTTTCTGTGTGTATAAACGTGCACTGTGAAAAGGTAGAGAGAGCACCACACTGTCAGTCCTCTGTCGTATTGCACTGAGTGTTCTCGTTTTGCGTTACGAAAAAAGAAAAGGAAAAAACATATTTGAGGTAAAAAAAAAGACGTACTGTATTCTGATTGTCACTTGGGTTCTGTTGAGAGAAATGAATAAATATGAACTCAAAACTTGCTATGGAAAAACTGTATCCTGTTGAAATGATTTATTTCCCCTAGCTTTGGATGTTTGCATGCAGGTTGGGGTTTAAAGTCTCCAACCAGTTGAACACTGATTGTGTGGTAGTATTTAACAATTTAAACGAGGAGAAATCCCCCCAAAAATTCTTTTAATTTTGAACATTCTTCTTTCAAAGGAGCACGGGGCCAAAATCTAAGCAAAAAGGAGCTATGCATGGTCTTTTTGTTGAAAGCTAATGGGTGATGAAGCATTATAAAATGAGGCCACCCATGTGTCGTTCCATTTTCTTTAACAGGCTGTGTGCTGCTAAATGCACTGCAGTTCACTACTGGCTTTCCTGCTTTGTCCTACGGATGCGACTTCAATTGGCAACTAGAAGAAAATGTATGTGGTTGATTCACTCCAGATCGGGAGGTAGCGATAATGCATCTTAATGTTTCTTGCCAACTGCCATTAAACCCCCAAGTAAAAGAAGTGCTGTGGGAAGAAGCCTGTTTTGTGCCCAGCCTGCCGATTCCAATGAAGAAGAACTGTGGGAATGGTGTCTACCGCAAGCGGTAAACAACCAAGCGCTACTCAAATCCCATCAGTGGCATCTCGAGAGTCAAAAACCAAACTTGATAAAAGTCGGGCGGGGAGCCTAATATACAGTATATCAGATATGCGACTGATGAACGGGGGCTGCTTAAACTTGAGCTGGGACTGAAAAGAGGATGCTGATATACTCATTTCCTTGTGACCAGGTAAGAAACATTATAAGTTGTGTTTAGAGCTTGATATGACCTCACTGATGACTCGGAGAGAGTTAGCATGCAGTAGCATTAGCTGTGATCGTGCTACAGCTGCTGTTACCGCTGAATATTTAGAGACCAGACATTTTCCAAACCGAACACCAGAGTCCTTTTAATGATGTCACATTTGATCTACAGCCCAACCTGTAAGCAGGACTAATACCTTAGTAGGTAATGGTATTTTTTGTGTTTGTGTAACAAGTTTGTGTGCGCTCCCATGCCAGCTGCAGTTATTCATATGGCCGGGCATTTTGCCCCATGCTCCTTTAAATCAACCACTCTGAAAACAAGATCAGCTTACAAAAATCAGAAAACAATTACCGTGTTGACCCGGATATAAGACAAGGTTTTTTTTCATTGAAAATTATTTTAAAATGTGGGGTTGTCTTATTGACCCTTTGCACGTGACGTCACGCCACTCTTCATTTTGCTCAATAAAAATTGTCAATTTAAAAAGTGATTTATTTTTTTTATTTTTTGTCTTTTCCTGAAGATTAGTCTTGGAAAGGGGGTTCGCCTTACAATTGGGGTCGTCCTATATCCGGGTCATTACGATATTTACCCAACAGCTTTTCCAGTCCGTGCAGTTCTTTTGATAATGATGAGAATTAGTCCAGAAAAATCACACATGTTTATCCCTCAGAATCTTTAACCCTTTAAGACCTGCCATAGAACAAGTTCGCCAGAACTTACATTTACATTTTTACATGCTGTGGTGCCATTTTTTGGAATATTTCAAATTTCAATACATCAATACAACCCTTACATTCTAAATTTTAATTATATAAATGTAAAATGTTCATAGCCACAAAATATTTTACTAAAAAGTGTTATTATCTATACAGAAATTGAAATTTGTTTTTTGTTTTTACACATATTTTTCATTATACAGAAATGCCACAGCTTTATCCCTCAAAATTGTCAATGGAAAAAAGTTTCACACAATCCTTTCAACCACAAATTTATTTGAAGTGCCTCCATAAAATAGATTCTGAGACACACTCATTTATATAAACTGAAACAATCTCTGAAAATAATCTGCCGGAGTCTAACATAATAATATTAAATATTCGTAGCTAAATTTTGTAGTAGTGTATAGTTTTCCTTTTCTCTCACTAATAGTAATAACAATAATGAAGAATTGTGCATGGATATATACGCGAGGAAACTGAAAGTGAAACTTAAACATCCTCCGGCGCTGTAATGGCGTCAACTGCTTCAAGGAGGGAAGATGTACCGTTTGGTGGGTCCGTGATTCATCAAAACGTTCGTAGTGGTGTGTGTGTGTGTGTGTGTGTGTGTGTGTGTGTGTGTGTGGGTGTGTGGGTGTGGGTGTGGGTGTGTGTGTGTGTGTGTGTGTGTGTGTGTGTGTGTGTGTGTGTGTGTGTGTGTGTGTGTGTGTGTGTGTGTGTGTGTGTGTGTGTGTGTGTCGGGAGTTTGTAGTGGGTGTGTGATGTGTGTAGGATGTGTTTGTCTAAATGTATTATTGCGAAAAAGCACAAGAAAAAGCTGAAAGACTAGGACTACAGAGAACTACAATTCGTGGGAAAATGACATCAAAGCAGGTGATTGGGTGAGTGAGGGAATCATGTGACAGTTCACGTTGACACTGTGATGATGTTTATTCTAGCGTGTGAAGCCCTGTGAGCTGCAGATCTGAACAACACAGCGTCTGTGTCTGAGTGAAAACGCTTTTCTTATTTGCGCATTTTGGTTGTTTGTTGCAAACTCATTAGCGGAAATATGCAGCGCTCTTGGACATGTTCAGTGTGTGAGATATAAGTGTAACTCCTCCGGTTTAATATGCAAAAAATGTTTGTTCTGTCTTATATAGTTTCAGTTCTACAAGCATTTGAGCACAGATATGCAAATGGCAGCACTGACGCTCCCGCCGGTCTTAAAGGGTTAAACACCATCTTTAAACCTGATTCATGGAACATTTCAACCTTTTCTTCAAATGAATGCAGGTAGAGCTGACGTTATTGTTCTCTGAGGCAGACGTTACAGCGGCTGGCCTTGCGTCGCTGCTCATCAGCTGCTTTGATTATGCCAGGCTTTGCATGAATAAAGTCTCCCATCTCACTCACGGTGGTCAGCCAGAAACTGTACAGGTTTGCAAAGTAGTGGCAGGAGCCTCTTGCGCCTTGACACTCAATAAATGGGTGAGTTCTAAAATCCTTAAGGCAGCTTCCCGAAGAAGTCAATGACTGTCCACCACCCTCGTCGCCTGCCCCTGTGTGCTGAAGAGAGTAAAGCAGCAGACATTCAATGATAGAGCTTGTTTTATACAGCTGTTACAAATACAACAAAGTTTGAAATCTAACTCACCAAGAGAAAAGAGTAACCTGTCCACAAACTCCTCCAGCCGGGTGGGCATGAAGGAACCACTTGAGCCTGACTGTGAAACGCCACTGCTGGAAAAACCATCTCACACACTGCACACCGGCTTATATGGAAGCTTATTTCTGCGCCAAAGAGTGGCATCATGGGTATGGGAGCCGTGGTGGAGAGCCAGTAGGATTTGTCATTGCGACTAGAGTAGTAGCAGGCAGCTTTGTCACAATAGGAGAATGGCATGGTGGAGAAAACCGAAAGGCAAGAGCCAGGCTGACCTGGAAGGAGAAAATGTAAAAGTCTGAATTGAGCTAACTTTAAAATGGCAACAAGATGGTTGTGTTCATGGACGTACACACACTTTTTCCGAAGTCAATTTTTGTCCCCTGCACTTTTCACTGTCCAAAAACAATATTATGCTATATTAAATAGACACTGGTTGAGCACTAGGACCAAGCGGAAAACAACCACTTGTATTGAAGCCTGTTTCCCATTAGAACTATCCGTAATCTCATTTACTGGCTCTGCTGATACTTGCTAATGTGTGATTGGCCATTCCTGCCACCTGTGCATCTGACAGTTCTGCATTCCTGACATTGCATAAAAGACCCTCTAGGCTGTAGTTTTATACTTTTTTTTTTTTGTATACTTACTGTAAAGATCCACACCCCTGCTGGTTGTGCCCCCCCCCCCCCCCCCCCCCACACACACACACACGCACCACACACACACACACACACACACACACACACTTCTAAAGTCAAAACTACATCCATGGTTGTGTTAGATATGGACTTACCCAGATCTTGTGTGTGAGCCTTTTCCTGGCCTTCTAGGTAAAGAAGACTGTATCCCACCCAAAGGCGGGTGCTGCCAGCAGGGCACTCGGGAGTCTGGACTGACTGGCTGTGGATAACCAAAAGAAAAGTCGACCTTCGTGACCTTCTGTAGCCTGGCTCACCTTGATCACCAGGAGGTCCAGGGGTACCTAAAATGAAACAATTTGAACGAAGACAAAAGGGGTAAAAGCAAGTCATGAAATTCATGTTGGCAATCTGCAACATAACAGAGATTATTTAGGGTTATCTTTCTGTAAATTAAAATGGTTTTATTCCTGGGTCTGGCCGTTCACCTTGAGGCCCAGTGAATCCTGGCACCCCAATGTTTCCTGGGTCTCCAACCAGACCATTTAAACCAGGAGGACCTGGTTGGCCTGGAAGGCCCATGAATCCTTTAGGACCTTTGCCTCCTGAAAGAGAAAACCAACAAAGAAGATAATAAATAAATATGAAGTAACATAGTGAAGGGCCATATAACAATATTGAAAATGAGATAGAAACGACTGAAACAGATGTTTCCTAAAGACCACAAAAAAAGAAGAATGCAAACGTGTTGTTACCCTTCCATCCTGGGGGCCCAGGTGGGCCCACTTCACCAGCAACCCCTGCAGGTCCCAGGGCTCCTTGTGGTCCTGGGAGTCCTTGTGGTGCCTTTTCTGTTTTGTCATCTATTAAGTCCCCAGGTTTTCCTTTAACACCTGGAAAATATCACAGTGTGACTTCCATAAGTATATATTCTCAGGTGACCTTTTTTTTCTTTCACTCACTTTTGATTACAGGTTCCTGTTTCTCTGCAGTGCCACCCACCTGTTTCTCCAGTAGGCCCTCTATCTCCCTTATGACCTGGGGGCCCAGGTACACCACGTTGACCTTTGTGACCTGAGGGGCCCCTTGGACCAGGAGGTCCTTGTTCCCCTGAAATAGTATGTTTACATTTGGTTCACTTGAATGACTAATAAAGAAAGAAAAGGATGGTTTCAGATATATAATTTGAAATACCCTTTGGTCCTAGGCGGCCATAATGGTTAGGAGGTCCAGGAGGTCCTGGAAGGCCTTTATCTCCCTTACATCCTGGTAATCCAGGAGGACCAACTGGTCCTGGGTCACCTTTAGAAAAATAATTGGTACCTGGGACCCCAGGAGCTCCTGGAGGACCTGAAAAATCAATTCCAAATCAAATATGTTGAAATAAACATACAGTGGCAAATGTACAGAAATGTGCACCCTTTTAAATAATTCACTGAATTGGTTTAAAAAGAATAAAAAGTTGAAGCAAGTATACCAGGGGGTCCCGGAGGTCCTTCATAGCCCCTGTCTCCCGGGGATCCATGCAAAGGTGTTTGGCATGATGTTCCAGGATAACCAGGTTCACCTGGCAGGCCTGGAAGACCTTCAGGAAGAAAACAAAACCACACTCAGTCCACACTATTGTCTGGGAGAGACCATACCATAGCAGAGAGTGTGGATGGTTAGTGTTATAGAATATAGTTGAAACTCAAAAAATATCGTGAATATCGTGCAAAAGTCCTTTTTTTTCAGTAAGTCAACTAAAAAGGTGAAACTAATGTAAGCTAAACTATTTAAGTCTTTGTTCTAATGATGATGATAATGGTTTACAGCTTATGAGAACCCAAAATTCTAAATCTCAGACAATTAGAATATTGTAAAGAAAAGTTAGATATTCTAAATGTCACACTCTAATTAATCCAAAACTCCTGCGGATGGTTCCTAAGCCTTTAGATGGTCTCTCGGTCTAAGCTGAATTACTGAAATAAATGAACTTTTGCTCCTTGTTCAAATTTTTCATGTTTCACTTGCAAGTTGAAATTTGCGATTTCAACCTGCAATTTCACAAGTGTAGCGTGATGAAGGCTCTCTGATTTGTACCAAAGGTCACATTATCCCAGCTGGGTCAAGCTGGGTCAAACAGTACTTTTTGAATCCACAGATTAACCCAAGGAGCCACAATGTCTGCTCAAGATCATAACATCATATCTGCTGTTCTGTCCCAAGAAGGACACTTCAAGCCACGATGATAACAATTAGATAATAATTAATAAACTCATTGATTTTATTACTGTTTAATATAATCATCATAACATGATCACTTGGCTCATTATAAAAGTATTTTAATTACATGAAATGGATTATTATGCTTTGGATATAATAATGATAATTATTATAATGATTAAAGATGTGTTTAGCAACAAGGTCAAGTCACCCTATCCAGCTAACACAGAGTTCAGATAAACAATAACTGCATCACATGTTTTTGACGCATGTTCAAGCTTTCTTCTGGAGATGGTGGGAGTGGTTCTGAGAGCTTTGGTCAAACTAACCATCACAGATTCACGTTCAGTTCTGAAACCAAGCATCATCCTGAGGAGCCAGGGACGGCCGCCCTGACCCTCTGCCAAGCTGTTCTGTCACGCCGACAAGAATAGCCAAAGAATAAACGGAACCGTAAACCAGCTCACGAAGACTCTACCAGAGTAATTGATTTCTAAAGTTAAGTTAAAGACGAGAACGTTCATCTGCCAAACGCTTCATACACCGAGTGACCCAAGAAGACCTCCCAGGACCGATCTGGTCGTGCTAGAGGTTTTTCTACCAACGTCGTGCCTGGAGGAAACCCATCTCCACCTGGACACTTCGGATCCAAACGGGGGTCTTCTGATTGGGTGAGGTAGACCTCGACAGAATGCGTTTGATGCTGTTTCTCTCAAAATATCTCAGTTATCCGCAAAACATCATTTTCACCCAGAACGCTTTCATTCTCTGAAAGAAACCTTCTGAGAACTTCATTCACACATCCAAAACTCATCATTCTCATTTTAGCTCCATTCAGTCACAGGATTACTTTTAAACAAGTAATATCAAAACTGTTAAAGATTGTCATTAAAGTTGCCATCCATGAATTGTCATTTTAAAATTGTCGTTTCAAATCCTTATTTTAAAACTGTTAGTAATAACATTTCTTCATTTTTAAAGTTGCCTCATTATTAAACGAAACACAGAAAAGGGTTGCATTTCCATTTATCGAATGAAAAGAATCTTACTAAATCCTCTGTTTAATAAATAAACTTTTGCTATTAATTTAAGTATCTTAAATTAAGTATTAATCCGTAGATTAATAATAGCCCAAGCTTGTTGGTGTATGATCTTCTATCGCATATATTAATATTTTATATTGATATATGATAGAAGCTTCATATATTAACTAGTTTGTGTCATCCTAGTTCTAGCATTGAATAGCACAGTGTTAGAGCTGTGTGTGTGAGGTTTTCACCCCGGTACACAAGAGACAAAAAATACTAATTATGTTACAAAACATCAAATGTTAAACAAAAACATTTGTTCAGTCATTTTTCAAGTAAAAATCTGGTGATACCTGAGTTTCCTGGTGGCCCCCTTTCACCCTTAGGCCCAGTATATGTGGCTCCTGGAGGCCCTGGGAAGCCCCTGACACCTTTTTCTCCAGGAGGACCATTTGGCCCAGGTGGACCAGGAATATCAGTTCCTTGATTAGAAGTGAGGGTGTGAGTGAGAGTGTGCTCACAGTGACATGAATAATGCTTATTAATAATGACTTTACCCACTAGAAGTTTTAAATTTCAATTAACAGATTCAGCCGTCAGGCTGAAGAAGGAGGCCTACAGGGCGTGGCTGGTCTGTGGGTCTCCGGAGGCAGCAGACAGGTACCGGATAGCCAAGCGGGGTGCAGCAGTGGCAGTTGCCGAGGCAAAATCTCGGGCATGGGAGGAGTTTGGTGAGGCCTTGGAGAAAGACTATCGATCGGCTCCGAAGAGGTTCTGGCAAACTGTCCGGCACCTCAGGAGAGGAAGGCAGCAACTCGCTCACACTGTTTACAGTGGGGATGGGGAGCTGCTGACGTCAACTGAGGCTATAGTCGGACGGTGGAAGGAATACTTTGAGGAGCTCCTCAATCCCACCAATGCGCATTCCGAGGAGGAACCAGAGCTGGGAGGCCTGGGGATGGACTGTCCGATCTCGGGGGCAGAAGTTGCTGAGGTAGTCAAACAACTACACAGCGGCGGAGCCCCGGGGGCGGATGAGGTTCGTCCTGGGTATCTCAAGGCTATGGATGTTGTAGGGCTGTCATGGTTGACACGTCTCTACAACATTGCGTGGTCATCGGGGGCAGTTCCTAGGGAGTGGCAGACCGGGGTGGTGGTCCCCATCTTTAAGAAGGGTGACCTGAGGGTGTGTTCCAACTATAGGGGGATCACACTCCTCAGCCTCCCTGGAAAGGTCTACTCCAAGGTACTGGAGAGGAGGGTCCGATCGATAGTTGAATCTCAGATAGAGGAGGAGCAATGTGGTTTTCGTCCTGGCCGTGGAACTGTGGACCAGCTCTATACCCTTGCAAGGGTGATGGAGGGGGCATGGGAGTTTGCCCAACCAATCCACATGTGCTTTGTGGATTTGGAGAAGGCTTATGACCGTGTCCCCAGGGGCACCCTGTGGGGGACGCTCCAGGAGTATGGGGTGGGTGGCTTTCTGTTAAGGGCCATTCAGTCCCTTTACCAGAGGAGCGTGAGTTTGGTCCGCATAGCCGGTAGTAAGTCGGACCTGTTCCCAGTGAGGGTTGGACTCCGCCAGGGCTGCCCTTTGTCACTGGTTCTGTTCATCACTTTTATGGACAGAATTTCTAGACGCAGCCGTGGTGTGGAGTGTGTCGAGTTTGGTGGCAGGAGAATCTCGTCTCTGCTTTTTGCGGATGATGTGGTCCTCCTAGCTTCATCCAGCTCTGACCTTCAGCTCTTGCTGGGTAGGTTCGCGGCCGAATGTGAAGCGGCTGGGATGAGGATCAGCACCTCCAAATCTGAGACCACGGTTCTCGACCGGAAAAGGGTGGCTTGCCACCTCCGGGTCGGGGGAGAGGTCCTACCTCAAGTGGAGGAGTTTAAGTATCTCGGGGCCTTGTTCACGAGTGAGGGTAGGAGGGATCGGGAGATCGACAGGCGGATTGGTTCGGCGTCTGCAGTGATGCGGACGCTGAGCCGATCTGTCGTGGGGAAGAGGGAGCTGAGCCAGAAAGCCAGGCTCTCGATTTACCGGTCGATCTACGTCCCAATCCTCACCTATGGTCATGAGCTTTGGGTAATGACCGAAAGAACGAGATCGCGGATACAAGCGGCCGAAATGAGTTTCCTCCGTAGGGTGGCCGGGCTCAGCCTTAGAGATAGGGTGAGGAGCTCGGACATTCGGGAGGGACTCGGAGTAGAACCGCTGCTCCTCCGGATCGAAAGGAGCCAGTTGAGGTGGTTTGGGCATCTGGTCAGGATGCCTCCTGGACGCCTCCCCGGGGAGGTGTTTCGGGCATGTCCTGCCGGCAGAAGGCCCCCGGGTCGACCCAGGACACGTTGGAGAGGTTACATCTCCAATCTGGTCCGGGAACGCCTTGGGGTCCTGCCGGAGGAGCTGGTGGACAAGGCCGGGAAGAGGACGGCCTGGAGCTCCCTAGTTGGGATGCTGCCCCCGCGACCCGGACCCGGATAAGCGGAGGAAGACGACGAATTAACAGATTAACAACAGATTATCTTCTTCTGAACAAAAATCTTATGAGTCATGTCTAATTTATCTTGTCACATCAAACATGTTTCACCAGCATTTACCACTTGATCCCTTCATCCCTTTTGGACCCCTCAGCCCATCTAGTCCATCCAGACCTGGTGGTCCAGTTGGCCCTATGAAAACACAAAAAACCACAATGGAACTCAAAAATCGCCTAGCTGTGTGTTTTCACATTAAAAATGGTGTTTACCTGGAGGCCCATATAGGCCAGGTGGGCCTGGCAGTCCCACACCTCCTTGATCACCTGGAGGACCTGGAAAACCCAGACGACCTGATGGACCACGAGGTCCAGGAAAACCTGGGGATGCACATATTTTGAAAAGCTAAAACCAAAATTAGAAACCCTTTATTCCTTTTGTCCTGACGAGGGTCCAGGGGAGCTGGTACCAAAAAGGGACCCCAAGTTTCTAAGATTAGAAAACATCTTAGCCCCATTTGCATTTGACTTGCATTTGTTTTTTAGTTTTTTTTTCTGGGGGCCCGTGAGTCAGATATAGAATTGGCGTGACTTAAGCTTGGTTTATGCTTGACGCGTCCGCGAGGTTCGCACGGCTCCGCGCGGCAAAATTGCGTTATTTTAACAACCACGCCCCTCCACCTGGCCTCCGCACGGCCCAAACTTTCCGCACGGCGCACCTAGGAAATTTTCTAACCACGCGGACGGTCGAACGCGGAAAAACGTGGCGGACTGGCAAGAACTAGTTATGGCAGAGTTTGTAAATACAGACATTTGTATGATTCAGCTCTCAAAGTTCACCGTGATCAACATGTTGTTAATAAATCTTGGAGAGAAATAGCTCGCACTGTCGGAAAAGACGAGGACGCTGTTAAAAAATGCTGGAAAAACATGAGGGACCAATATGTGAAGGCAAGGAAGGGGAACAAACGGAATAGCGGTGATCCTGGTGGAAACAAGACCACTCCACCAATTCTAAAAGAGCTGAGTTGGCTTTCAACTTTCATTAACAACTGCTATAAACAACAGTAATTTTTACTTCTACTATGGTGTAGTGTTGGATGCAAGCCATAGAGCTCCATGTTGCCCCCTACAGTTTGGGAGAATATTGGTTCCCAAGCCGCATGAACCATAAATGCTGCAAGTTGTGAAGCGTGTTCCATCCGCGAGCCGCTTCACCAAGCATTAAGTAAATGTGTCAAGCATAAACCAAGCTTGAGGCTTCCTGTCTCTAGCAGTAAATGGAAATGAAGCAGGGGACATCCTGGACATGTCACCAGTCCATCATAGGGACAGAGAAGATGACTAATGTCACAGACAACCATCATTGCAATCACTTGCTCACCCTCTGCTTTTACACTATGTGCATGTTTTTGACACACCTGTAAAACACAAATTTGAAATTTTCACATTTTCTTTTTGACAGATCCATTTGAATTGTTTAGATTTAGTACAGCTATAAATGTTGGCATTTTCAATACCCGTATTAATGAATTGGCCTTACAATCTCCATGATTTCTCCATGGCTAATATTGTTTTTAAATAGTATCGTTTGTTAGTCATCCATTCATCAAATGCCTATTCATTGTTTAGCTATGCCTTTATTTGCCTCAACATTGAACAGAAGAGAGAACAAAACAAGAATAACAAAAGTACACACAGTCAGATATCAACAATTTTTTTTTATTGTAAACCACTACTTCAGTGTGCTCCCTGGCTGATGATTACACATTTTCTATCAATAATCCTAAAAGACTAATCACCTGGCCCTCCTGGTCGTCCTGATTCTCCCGGGATCCCAGGAACACCAGGTTGCCCAGGTCTTCCTCTGGGTCCTGGGTTACCTGGATCTCCTGGATGACCATTAGGTGCTAAAGTAAATAAACAATTAAAAATCAAATTTTACCAAATGATTTCCAAATAAAAGACTGTGAGGTGAATATAATTTAGGTATTATTTTTGTTCATGCTCACCAAAGGGTCCATCTTCACCTGGTGATCCTTTGGGCCCTTGAGGACCAGGTTCCCCATAAAACTCTCCTGGATCACCTGGAACAGGTTTTTGTAAAAATCAGTTGAGCTGCATAAAATCCAGATGTTTTGAGCTATAGGAAACTGAGTTTGAACATTTATACTTCTGTTTCTAAAAAACCTGATAGCATCTGTTAACCAATGTGCCGTGCACACCAGCCCTTTGTCTTACCCTTGACACCAGGGTATCCCTGAGGCCCGGGGATACCTACTTCTCCCGGAAGACCTGGATCTCCCTTTAATACACAAAAATACAAATTTTAAATTTCTTGCATGTACCTTTCTTATTACTTGAAGCATAGTACATAAAATGATACCCTGCTTCTAACGTATTATTGTGTACAATGCAGCTTGAGCATATTAATTTATCTATTTTTCTAATAAGGCTCAACTGGTGGCTGGTTTCACATAGTGAATTGAACATAAATAGCTGTAAACAAACTATGAGGTGGTCAGTTGAGTTCGCTGTGTACCGTTTCTCCATCATTTCCAGGATATCCCCTAGGGCCTGGGAAACCTTTAATTCCCGGAAATCCAGGGGGTCCTGGCACTCCTGGCCTGCCTGGAGCACCAGCAAGTCCCGATAATCCTGGTGGACCAAGCCACCCATCAGGCCCCGAATCGCCTTTCATGCCCTTTTGACCATTTGAGCCTGAAAAGAATGCAACAAATGACCAAATTTGCAACAATGCACAAATCATGAGGCTTATAACAAACAACATTCAGTTATTTACTGCAGAACAAGATAAGTTGAAGTTTTAATACCTGGAAGTCCTGGCTGTCCTAGTGTCCCTCTCCTTCCAGGAAATCCTGGATGGCCTTTTGTTACATTTACAGTCAGTGAGGGCCCTGATGGTCCTCTGGGTCCTGGAACACCTGGGAGCAATAGATAGATTTATTTATTTTTTTTTTTTTTTATGTGAGAAGATGTCACTAATAACAGCAGAAAATGTTGCATTTTCAGACATGTATGAAATACACATCTTTTATTGTTGCCCTGATTTCTTACAACTTATCATCAAGGTATTGCGTGCTCTAAAATGAGCATGAGAAACATTTGAAATAAAAACAGTTTAATACAACAATATTAAGAAAGCAAACTCCTAATATTGAAATAATTTCAAATGTGTTTAAAGACAACAATGCCAGAAAAGTGCTTCGATCATCAATGAGCAATACAGTCGCTATACTTGGCAAAAACAAGATGGAGAGCATCCAGTTTTAATAATTGTTGGTTTGCTTGTTTGAATACCTGTTAGAACTATTTAAGAAAATAAACTTAAATCTATTAAACTCCTCATAAAGCCAAAGAACAAATGATGAGCCTGTTAACCTGCAGTGTGGATTCTGTTGAGCTTCTGAAAGTAAGGACTTAGCTTTTCTGAATGAGGAAATCATCAAATGGTTTTTGTTTTATATCTTATTGAACTGAAGCACTAATTTGCACCTGATACATAAATAAATATAGAAATAGGTTCATTTGAAACAAAATGTTAAATATGAGCCAGGTAGATGTTTTGCCTTAACCCTTTAATGATTTTTTTTAATATTAATTTATTTTTATTTTTTTAAAGTCACCATGAAAATACATGAGATTAACCTTTTCTGCCAGGCAGGCCTTGAAATCCCGATTCACCAGCATGACCTGGAAATCCTCTTTCTCCCTTTTGACCTCTTAACCCCTGACGTCCAGGAGATCCTGGTACTCCATTAGGTCCAGCCCTGCCAGGGTAACCCTTCTCTCCTAGAGAAGTTGACATAAGTAATGCATTTGAAAAATCATGACTAAAAGACAAATCTTGTAAAGTAATGAAAGTGCTTGTAGAGCAGTAGCTGTGTTTCCTTTATTGTTGAACTTCAGGGTAGACTCACCTACTGGCATGCGCGTGTCTTCGCTTGACCGGGCGGGACGAACGGCCGTTTTCCAGGCCATTTTCAGGAACCTTATGAGTACCTGCTCGAGGTACGTACTCTGAGTGGCCCAGTGAAAGGCCAGGTAAATTTGGTGAGTGAGAACACCGCCAAATGACGTTATTGTAAGAAGTAGGAAATGCAAACGGGGCGTAGAACCGGCATTTAGGAAAACATGAGTTGTTGACGCGTTCTGCGCCAATCGGTGGCGTAACTCATAATGTGGCGGTTGGGATGTGCTGGCGTTTTACCATATTCTTTACAAAGCCAAACTGTAAATGGAGACAGGATAGCTAAGAGAACCTGGCTTCCGGATCGCCCGGTCAATTTCCTCCTCGCTGTATTTACCCTGAAGTTCCGTTAAAGGGAACACACCTACTCAGAGCACTTGTTAAATCATGTGGATTAATGTGATATGTTTAACGTGATTTACCTTTCTGTCCTGGAAAACCATCATTACCAGGTTCCCCAGGGGGTCCAGCGGGGCCTCGTTGTCCTGCTAGGCCTGGACCACCAGAAGGACCGGGTAAACCTTTTGAACCTTTTTGTCCACGCCCAGGAGGACCTGTTTCTCCTCTCCCCCCTTTCTGACCAGGATAACCTTCACAGAAGGGCAAAATTCAAACAATTAATACAAATTTGAGAAAGCTGTTATTAATTTCTATAATATAAGTAGAACAATCTGTGCTCACCTGATATTCCTCTTGTTCCTGGGCGACCAGGAGGACCTGGAGGGCCTGGTGGACTTGTCACATCACATTCAGTGCAGGGTGGGCCTGGTGGACCAGTCGCTCCATGGTCACCATTGTCCCCAGGCTCTCCTTTACGTCCTTGAGGCCCTGGTTGGCCTTGTGTGCCTGAAAGGTTAATGTAATCCAATTCTGTTTTACTGAAATAACTACACAGTAAATGACTTGAGTTTCTTTATAAATTTGTTGAAGTTTATGTGTTTGAATGTGGGTTAATGTTACCTGGTGATCCTGGACTTCCAGGAGTTCCAGGAACCCCCATAACCCCCAAAGTTCCACGAGGTCCTGGTGCTCCAGTAGGACCTGGCCAAGCAGAGAGGACATCTCCAGGGGCACCCTTTCTGCCTGATGGTCCAGGTAACCCAGGAAGGCCTTGAGGGCCATCTAGACCAATTCCCCTGGGACCAGGTTCTCCTGGCTCTCCATCTACACCTGGCGGCCCTTTGACAAATAGAACACAACTGCTTTAATTCACGTGGATTGGATTAGTTTAATAATTATCTAGCTTAGAATGCATTTATTATTAATTTAAATTCAAATTACATTTTTATTTCATCAGACTGTTTAAGAGATTGTACCTGGTGGTCCAGTCCCTCCAGTTCCACCATCTTCTCCCTTCATGCCTTTGTGGCCAGGGGGTCCTGGAGTTCCTGGAAAACCGTCTCTTCCTGGCTGACCCAGAATCCCTTAAATTGGGACCAAACAATTCTAAATTTTAAACTTAAACTAAAGTGTGTATCTGAAACATGTCAATAAACATTTTTAACCAATGATTTATCGATACGGAAGTGGAAGACGGTGATGAAAATAAACTTAAAAGTCATATTAAAAAATGTTAATAATAATAATAATAAAACTTTAAAAAACTAATCTCACAAAATAGCTCTATGCAGGATTGATCGCAAGGTCCATGTGGACCAATGGGACCAAGGGGGCTTGAAGGCCCAGCTGGAGAAAATGGAAGATTTTGTGTGGAACAAAAAATCGAACGAAATGGCACAAAACAGCCTGATATGTTTAGCACATATGAAAATAATCTGGCTTTCACTTCTTACCTGATTCACCTGGCTCTCCCTTAGGACCTGGTGGGCCAACCTGGTCTTTATGGCAGCACGGGTCACCTAATGACACAAATTCAGAATAATTTTACAGAATTTGACACTTTCTTTAAAAGGAAGGCATAAGGAACATTTTCACACAAAGAGATCTGACCTGGAGGCCCTGGTTTGCCAGGGATTCCTGGTACTCCCGGAAAACCCTGATTTCCCGGAGTTCCACGTAGCCCGGCTGAGCCTGGAAAACCAGAGCCAGGAGGGCCCACAGTTCCTGGAAATCCCTTTGGTCCCGGAGAACCAGGGTAGCCTTTGGGACCAGGCAATCCTTCATACCCTGCACCCTGGAAAGATGTTAATACAACATGAGAACAGAAAAACACATGCAGCCACAAGAAGCTGAACTTGTGACAAAGGAAAATTATTTGAATGTACAGAATAGACCTAAAAATTGTATTATTTTAGATTTGCAAACCCACCGGTGGTCCAGGTTCTCCCAAGGTACCAGGTATGCCATCCTGTCCAGGTCTACCTGGATGCCCAGGAGGACCAACATATCCAGGTTCTCCTGGATTACCTTTTGCACCTTTTTACAAACACAAAACACTTGGAATATTAAAATATAAACTTGTGATAGTTGGAGATGTATTTAGATATTTTGTGCTGAACAGTTGCTGTTGGCTTATTGATCTTCTACTGAAAGCAAAAAAAAAATGTTTGTGGGAAACGAGTTCTCTGCAAAACCAACTTTTCTGTTTGTTTTATGAAAGCAAAACAGAATTTTGTTTATGTTCAAATCTGTTTTAGTACAAAAGGAGGTTGGTTTATCACACACTAACCTTTATTTCCCACCACAACAGATTCTCCTTTCTGACCTTTTCTTCCTTTTGAACCTGGAGTTCCATGATCACCCTGAGAGAACAATGAGTCGGGAGTTTTGTTATGTTTTCTGGGGTCAAAATGAAGAATAAACTTTCAAAGTCTGGATTTTAAAATTAGAACTTGGTTTTGGGTAATGCTATTTTACATGTGGGCCTCTTGAGCCTTCATTGCCCATCAGTCCTGGATCTCCTTTGGGTCCCGGAGCTCCCGGTAACCCTGGGAGGCCTGGATAACCAGGAGGACCAGGAGGGCCTTCAGTACCCCTACCAGGAATGCATTCACATTCTCCTGGACAACCTTCAGAAGACAGAGGTGGCAAAAAAAATATTAGCATGTTAAAAAGCACAGCAGTGATCAGAACTTAAGTTTGATTTGGTTTTACCTTTTGTTATTTCAGAATGTGTCATACCCATGTTTTAAATTCACACATCTTTTACTTTGTTTGGATTTGATTTGTATTCTTAATTTGTGTCAAATTCTCTGTTAATTACTGGTTTCCATGCTTTTTTGCTCTGGCAAAGCTCCTTTTGTTTTTAGGTGTTAGCCATAATTCAGTTTTTTTTAAGTGTCTGATGCAGTCTGCTTCCTAGAACTACCTAACTTTCTCTAAGGGGTATTTGTTTTTGTTTTTTTCTGTCCAATTATATATGAGCTAATGTGTAAAAAAACACTTTCAAATTGCAATAATGACTAAAATCCAGTCAGGTTTTGAGTTTGTAAGTTTTCTATCTAGCTGTTGCTTTTGATGTAATGTTTAAATGGGTCATTCACTCATATTTTCTATGCAATCGCAGTGGTTTCTGTTAGGAATTAATGCCATGTAAGTCGTACTCTGGGGACAAAAGCTCCTGTGCAGCTGTTTCAGCATGGAGAATTCAGCTGGAGGAGAAATAGCTTTAGACACGGGATTTGGAGTCTTATTTCCTGATATTTGGACATCTCGCCTCTGATTGGCTAACGGCAATGTGACTGTACCACTGACTCTGTTCTGCAACATTGGTGGTTTATCTCCACAAATAACTGAAATCTGAAGGATTTCTGCCATGTGGTGAAGTTGCTAATGCTAATGGTAAGCTTCTGCTAGCCGAGACATTCTCTGCTGTTTCCTGGATGCTAAACCAACAACAGTCTTCCCCTTTGTGAGACAAGGTGGGTGAGTCTATGAATGATAAGTGACAGTGTGACATAGATCTATCAGGCTTTTTTAATCCTAGAGTTTCATCATCTATTTTCTATCAGAAGCTAATGCAGGAGATAGGTGTAGGAGACTATCTTCATGTTCAGCCTGCATGGAAAACTCTGAGTGACCAGTCATTTAAAAAAAAATAAGTAAAAATGGTATGTCAGAGAAACTCCTCTTTAATTACTAATTACAAGAAAAAGAAGGACAATTAAATGTTTGCTACTAGTAGCCAGGAGTTACCTTTAATTCCTGTCAGCCCTTTGTTTCCGTGTGGTCCTCTGGATCCATTGTCACCAGGCTGCCCAGGAGAACCAGGCTCACAGTAATAATCTGAGGCATTAAGGGAGACAAAGATGATGGCAAACCAAAACAAAAATATCTATGTTTGGGATGAAATTAAAGATTTACCTCCACATCCTGATCCATCACGTCATGTGTATCACAACATACCCACACACAAATAAAAACAAAGTAAATAAAAAACACTAAGGGAAAAAATATGTAAAAACAGGAAAAACATTTATTTATGAAATGAAAACCTATACCTGGAGGACCTGGGAGACCTGGGAACCCTTTAGCCCCTGGAAGTCCTTTTGCTCCCTTAAGTCCTGGAAAGAGGCCAATTTCATTCTCATCGTAGCTTCCTGGTTCTCCCTTGTTGCCCTTTTCTCCAAAGGGACCTGGCGGACCGGGCAATCCGCGTCCTTCTGAACAAATGAAGAACAAAAACAAACAAAAAATAAATAAATACAACATGAAACTTTAAATAAGTATTGGACTATTCATACTGTATTACTAATTACAGCAAAAAAAATCTAATGAATTTCAGATGCTATCACTACAGCTCAACAGATATTCACTTGTAAGCTGTATGGTGAGTCATAACAACCAACAGATCTTATATAAATTAAGGGTTACTTGTATTTTATAAAGTTTCGGTGAATTCTTACCTGGTAACCCTGGTGAACCCGGAGGCCCAGGCCTGCCCATGTGCCCTGGGTCCCCAGGGATTCCTGGAGCACCTGGATATCCACGGTCTCCTTTAGCACCTAAAGCAACACATCCAACCTTAAGTGGTTTTATTATTATTTACATGTTGTCTTATTTTTTCTTTTACAGGCATTTTACATTTTTCATTGTACACAAATAACAGTGGATCACTGAGTTTAGTTCTACAATCTGAACCTATTTCATGGTAAGGTACATTTCAAAATGTTCTAATACACCACTGGTCAGCTTCCATTTAAAGTTTGCTTTTTAATTATTTTGGGTCAATTGGCTTTCATTTTCTCAAAACATTTCATTATGAAGAGTGTTAGTGACTGATGATCTAGATATACCTCTCACATAACTATCACTGTGATTCAGCAAAGGACCAGGTAGACCTTGATCTCCTGGATATCCCTGTAGAGTACAAACACATAGATGCCAACAAATTATATGAACACGAATCTGGGAACAATTTCAACTATTTTGTATTATTTAAATAATACATCAAACTTATATGGCACTTTTTAGGGCACTCAAAAATGCTTTCATGCTCTCTCACATTCACACACTGCCATTTGGCGCTGTCGGCCCCTCTGACCACCACCATCACAGGCAAGTTGGGTGAAGTGCCTTGCCCAAGGACACAAAAGCAGAATATCCCTGTTGGGAGCTGGAATCAAACCCATGACCCTCCGATCATGAGGCAACCCGCTCTACTTTCTGAGCTACTGCTGCCCCATTCCTTTCTATTATATTTGTGTTGTTCTGTAAATGTGGCTGATCCACTTAGAAACCACAAAGGGGCAGTGGAGGCACATTAAACATGTTCTCTGTATGTTATGGGACACTGAAGAGTTAATAACTGTTGCAAAAGCAGCTCACCTTTTCTCCTTTTCTACCGTTAAGGCCCGGAAGTCCTATGTTTCCAGGAGAACCCTTAAATGTAATTTTATGATCAGTAACTTAAAGAAAAGCCTGAGTTATAAACACTTAATAAATGGTTTGAACATCAGTTTCACCCCAGCTCCTGTCCGTCCTTCTCTACCAGGCTGTCCGGGAAAACCCTAAGGAGGAAAATCACAAACTGAAAAATAGTAAAAATGTTTTTTTCTTTCTGTGAAATAAACTGCATGAAGTACAATTTACCCTAGCACCGGGAAATCCGAGGATTCCTTGTTCGCCTTTAATATCGTGACCGTGCGATTTTGCTGGAACACCCTGATGGCCAAAAAAGTAAAATTGTATAATTCGTTTATTATTTGTTCCTAGCAAAGCTGCAGGCAAATGATTATAAAACTCACCGTTTCTCCTCTTGGACCACATATTCCAGGAAGGCCTTTATCTCCCTGAGGAGCAAATACTATGCAATTAGCAATGAGAATTCTATTTGAATTTTTACAGAAAATATGCTTGGTAAAGAAAGCTTAATTTTTTAAATAATTTATGTTTTATCATACAATTATAAGAGATTTTAGCATTTCTGACAGGAAATAGATGGTGAAACTCTAGGATTTGAAAAGCCTGACAGATCTACGTCACACTGGGACTCACCCATCTTGACGTGCAAACCGAGAAGACTGTTGTTGGTTTAGCATCCAGAAAACAGCACAGAAAATCTCAGCTGGTAGAAGCTAACTGTTAGCATTAGCAACTCAACCACATGGCAGAACTCATTCAGGCTTGTGCTATTTGTCGAGATAAAGCATCCACGTTGCAGAGCAAACAGAAGCCTCTTTTAGAAAACAATGCCGTCATTTTGCCACAGCGCCGTGGCAGCATCAGAGAGCCTTAGCTTGTTTATAAGTGCACAGACTGTGATGGTAAAATTGCACAAACATGTCCTTGTTACAAAAGAATGAGGTGATGGTGGTATAAAGGGTGTACGGGGGCGGTCTCTGCGCTGCCGTGGACTTCCGTTTATCTTATACATAACTTGCTTTTTATTGCGATCGAAGCCACACTCATCAAGTTTTTACTTAAGCAGCTCCTAAAGGTGTCTGTCCTCCAAAGTCCCTGTGCAGGTGATCTGAACTCCAGCTGTAATGGAGAAAAGATCTAGGAGTGCTGTATTGCTCCAGTTTTCCATCTCAGCTGATTCTGAGTACAAGAACAAAACTTACGGCCCGTGTTTACTGTAATTTTTCTGCCAGAGCTCGGCAGTGACTCCCCACGTGATCATGACATCTCCTTCTGTTGCTCTACTGCGTAATATCCATTCACAAGTCTGGCATTGTCATGATATCACTACCAAGCGTGGTGGCACAAATGCCACAAAATCCCTGCATCGCCATGCCACCACGGCGCGTTCAGAAGACACACCGTGGCGGCAGTTTTATGCTGATTTTCCAGCATAGTGTGTCCTCTTAAAGGGGCTACAGTCGGTGGTAGAGTCGTGTTGCTATTATCCAATCAGACGTGAGATGTCAAAATATCAGGAAACAAGACTCCAAAACCTGCCATGTTAAGCTCTCCTCTGACTTGATATTCTACTAGTTCCTGAAACAAGTGCATCTGAGCTTTTTTTTTTTACCCCCGAGTATGAAGTACAAGACATTCATTCATACTAGAGACGACTGCAAATGGATTGATTAAACAAGTTAATCACACGTTTGAACAAGTTACAGGGAGCTTGATTAGCTTGTTTTTGTGTTCACCTTGACACCTTTAGGGGGAAGGAAATCTGGAGGAAATTCTACAACTTCTTCAGCTCCTTGTGGGCCAGGAGGACCTTGCTCACCCTGCAGTATATAGATATATCACAATAATTAAAGGTGCATCCATTTAGCTGGAAAAACAAAAAAAACGTAACGTGACGACTGCCGTGAATAGACTGTTCTTACATCGTCACCTTTATCACCGACGAGTGATCTTCCTGGGTCGCCCTGCACAACAAGCAGAACTTTATGAAGTATATGGTGTGATTAAATCAAAAGCATTTTCTCTTGTTACGCGTGCTGATAATGACTGTGAAGATGGCTACTTACTGGCTGTCCTCTCACACCTTTAGGTCCGTCCAAACCCTAAGAAGAATCAGACATGTAGTCTTATAACTACACAATGATATCTTCAGGTAAACAATCTTGAAACGTTGCATTGTGTGAGTAGAAACATTGGACTATTTATACCTGAGGCCCAGAAGGGCCAGGGGGACCAGGCTGGCCTTTACGTCCAATGTCTCCAGGTATTCCCTAATTATAAAAACATAAGCTTCAGAATGAAATGATAAACAAAGTTTGCTACTAACACATAAAAAAGTTTGCATATTTTTGACCATGTAGAGAGAAAAATATAAACCTACAGGCAAACCAGGTTCTCCATCTATCCCACGTTCCCCCTTTAAAAATGAAAGAAACAGTAATAATACAATATAAGTGACAGAGCTCAAAAATGTATTTGGAACTGTGAGTAGGATGTGACTTACAGGTAGACCTGGAAGTGGAGCATCGTACAAAGGTTCTCCTTTATCACCTTTACGGCCTTTTAATCCCTGATGAGAGAACAGCAAATTATCTCAATAAAATGTATAAATAACCACTTTAATTATTATTCCTGATCTACTTTGCTTGAAAGAGAATATGAGAATATTCCCAGCCCTTAATCAAGTGTCTGAACATTAGGACTCACCGGTGGACCGTGAAGTCCATCCAAACCTGGAAAACCAGGTATTCCTGGTTTACCCCTTGTGCCATTACAGCCATCTACACCAGGCAGACCAGGCTCACCACCAGCACCAGGGTGACCCTGAGAAATGGAGGGTTGTTATGATTTACAACTACACGGTGGTGACAGTGGCCAACATTCGCTTAACTAAGAATAAAATGGAAGTGTGCTCTTGGGTGTTTATAAAATATACAGTGGGACATGTAGTCCTTACTGGTTTAAACCAGTAAGAAGTAACATAAACATGAATAAACAAGTATTCAGCGTGGACTTCTCTTCTGGCACTCACAGAGTACAGACGCTTCCCTTTTTGCTCCCTTATCTTTTTTTCCCGAGGCTCTTTGTCCTGTCTGCCCACAGAGCGCCTCTCTGCACTTCTCCTGAAAAACCCTATTTTTTAGAAATGGATTTAATTAATTGTTCATTCAGTGCGATTGCTAAGATTTTTTCAATGATGACAATGGAGCAGGGGGCTCCCACTTGCCCGCAAGAGACACACCCTGCAGGGTGTATGCTCGATTCCTGGAAAGAATGGAGGATCGTATGCCTCTCCCAGTTGTCCACTGAGGACGTCAAAGATGTGTGGATGTTTGGCCTGATGATCACTGGATTTCTTCTGATTGGAGTGGGAGGATATCTGGCTTTCTGGAAATTTGGGAAGACGGGAGCGATTGGAGGGCGACCCGCACCCGCGGAAAGCACCGTTCGTGTGGGGACCTTACAGACTGGGACGTTACTCGAGGTGAATCATAAGCTGGACAGCGTTCTAGCTGCATTACCGGTATTAGTGCGCAAAATGGATGTCATCTCGGAGAGGGTCACCGGACAGTGTGGATATGATTAAAACCTGAATTGGCTTCACTGGAGGACTGGAATGATCAGTTACAGACTTGAAGGCAGAGAGGAAAATTATCTCTGCCTGACCCAAACAAAGTCTTGTTATCCGAGTCTGACGCCATGGCAGCCTTGTGAGTGCCAACAACAAACCCCCACGAAGGAATGCAGACAGATGCTGTGAAAACCCGACCTACCCCCCCCACCCCCACCCCCCCACCCCGCCTTCGGATTGGTGGACTTTAGCCTGGCGAGATCATCAACCTGCAGGTGTCAATGTGCTCTGCGCTCCTCCCAAGATCTCCCTCCCACCTGTGGCTACTGTGGATGAGCGCCATACAGGGCTGCTCTCGCTGGGGAAACAGGATCCCAGCCCACCCCCCACCCCCACCCCCCACCCCCCCACCCCCCACCACCCACCACCACCACCCCACCCCGCCTTCTTATCGGAGTCATGTTGTGAACTGTGATGTTCGTGCTTATATGTTTGAGGCGTTTTTTTGCATAGTAAAGCTATGCCCTGCCGGGAGTAACTCTGGTATGCCTTTTTTTTTCCCCTCCCCCAATTTATCCTCATGTAATCCCCTTTCATCTAATTGAAATGAGTGCCGTTATGGCTGCTCTTGTGGTCTGCCTGTATCTGTTCTGTCTACATGTGTGTGTGCAACCTTGGTCAGGCTGTGCTGCGGAGTCAAGTTCCTATGCTCTGGGTCGCTGGAATGCTGGCAATTGAGCTTTTTCTGATTCTGATTACAGTTGTCCACTAGAGGTCCTTGCAAACGCATCACAGCAAAAGCTGCATCAACCTTGAATATACAAAGTACTCAAATGTTGCATGAGACATTAGGAAATGCAAATATTCAGATTTTGATACCAAGGGTGCATCTATTTTTAGAATATATGAATAAAAGAACGATATTAAAGCTGTTGGTTAGGATTGTATGCAACCCAACAACAGAAGGCGGCTTAAAGGGTTTAGTTTTGTTAATGTAGCGTCAGGCTGTATAGTGTGACGACTGCAGTTTTATTATGAACAATAAAATATGATGATTCCATATAAATATAAAATATCAATAATATGAATTATTTGACTTTTGACATGTGCGAGTAAATGATTGACAAACAGCAGTTAACTTACAGGTGACCCATCATGACCCATGAACCCAGGAAGCCCTGTCTCACCCTGAAATATTAGAAAAGCAGGTAACGTGTTTGCAATATTTCACAGGAGACATTTCTAAAATGAATAACATTTATTTTACTGCAGGCTATATTGTCTTTTGAATAAGCTCAGAAAAGCATGATCATATACAAAAAATAAAAACACATTTAGTATTTTGATTTTTGGTTTCATGATCATGTTTTGTAATAAACTAGAATCCAAACACTCACACTGTCACCTTTTGGCCCATCTGGGCCATATGATCCCATTGATCCTTTCCTTCCATTTTCTCCAGGTGGCCCTTCAAGCCCCCTTGGTCCCATTGGTCCACGAGGACCTTGCCGACCAATCCTACCTGGAAGCCCCTACCAACAGATGGACAAAGAGACAAACAGATCTTCAGTAAAATGCATATTTTTGTCGCCCTTAGCAAACAATAGGGATTTTTGAAATATAAAATGTTGCCAAGTTGACAAAAGCTGTAATATTATTATTGTTGTTATAGGGTTATTTTAATGCAGTGTTTTTCTTCAGTTTGTACCTGTGCACCTTTGGCAGGAAGGCACTGACATTGTGAGCAGTCCCTGCCTTTACATGGATCCTTGATTTCAGCCTAAAACCATAAAACACAGACAACAAATCGCCAGCAGACTTCAGTTTTTCTCAGGTGCTTTTGTGAAAATCAAACAGTTTGGGAAATCTTGAGTCATGAGACAGAAGCCACATCCTGTCTTGTAGGGAACACTTCTGATAAGACATCCTCACATTCCACATCCACGTTAAATTATTTCCACCACTTTGTGTGTGTGTGTGTGTGTGTGTGTGTGTGTGTGTGTGTGTGTGTGTGTGTGTGTGTGTGTGTGTGTGTGTGTGCGCGTGCGTGTGCGCGCGCGTGTGTGTGTGTATCTTTCTGTGTTTTGAGAGTTTTTCCATGGAGAGATATCTGTGCAAACATTCTGTGGTGTCTTCTCCAAGCTTCCTCAATATTTAGTCTGGTTAGTGCAGCTTGTGATGCACATTTGTTGATAAAACTGTCCAAATTTAGGTTTTGGAAAAAACCTGCATGAGAAATGGTCAACAAAAAAATCTTAAGACTTGAAGTATCAATGAGAAATGAAAGTACTGAAATGTCAGCAGTGTTAAATAATACATTTTATTATTTTTATTTATTTGTGTATTTTATTTTATTTTTAATTTTTTTGTGTGTCTGAAATTCAGCACCTGCTTCCACATGGTTAGGGGGCTAAAATTCCAGCAGACGAGCTCACATCACTCCAGTTTTACAGTCCCTCCACTGGCTCCCGGTAGAATATAGAATTCAGTTTAAAGTTTTAGTCCTGACCTATAGAGCTCTTAACAACCAGGCTCCAAGCTACCTATCTGAGCTTTTATCCCCACACACCACCTCTCGGAACCTTAGATCCACATCTGAAAACCTCCTGGCTGTTCCTCGAACCAGACTGAAAACCAAAGGGGACAGGGCCTTTCAGACTATTGCCCCCAGACTTTGGAACAGTCTACCTTCAAATCTCCGTCTCTCTAACACTGTAGAGGTCTTTAAAAATCATCTAAAAACTCACCTTTTCATCCAGGCGTTCTCTCCCTAAATGTTCTAAAAGATGGCTTTGTTTGGGTTCACACCTTCACTTTGTTTATACTCATGATTTTATTTTCTACTTTATCACTGCTATTGTTTTTCTGATGTTTATATTGGTTAGAGGTATTTGCCCTGATCTTTATCATGTTGTACAGCGCTTTGTGATTTATATCTGTGAAAGGCGCTATATAAATAAACTTTTACTTACTTACTTACTTACTTAAAATTAATAAAGAGCAATACGATTCTTTATTTTCATCCTAATTTACCAGTTATTTGTTTCTACCAGCTGCATAAATACAAGTTTTAAATATTCACAGAAGGATGATACATCCTTTGTATTGACACCCAAACAGCAATCATGTTATGCTTAATTATGGTTGCCAGTTATTAACTAAGGAATCAATGTTTTCTTTGTTTTTAGAAACAATCACATTCCTGTGTGATTATACAAATGTGTTGTGTATGCTGAACAACTGGACACTTTTTTGATGATGATGATGATGATGATGATGATGATGATGATGACTTATGATTTTAAATAGCCATGGGTATAGGGATATTGGCTTTTTTTTTACCAATATCCAATATACCAATAATGTCTAACTTTCTGATACCAATATATGCTGTATCCCCGCTCATAAAAATATGATTTACTTTATACACTGCCCATCCAAGATAAAGTAGCCACTAAAAGAAAAAGGGTCACACACTCCAATATTTCGTTGTACCATCTTTAGCTTTGATTACAGCATGTGGCATTGTTTAGATACGCTTCTGCAATGTCACAAGATGTATTTCCATTCAGTGTTGCATTAATGTTTCACCAAGATCTTGCATTGATGATGGTAGAGTCTGACCACTGCACAAAGCCTTCTCTAGAACATCCCAAAGATTATCAATGGGGTTAAGGTCTGGATTCTGGTGGTCAATCCATGTGGGAATGGCTCATGCTCCCTGAACCACTGTTTGAGCCTGATGATTCCTGGTATTGTCAACTTGGAATATGACCGTGCCATCAGGGAAGATGGAATAACCTATATATATACAGAAAAATCAGCAGACCTCATTTTTGGAGCAAATCATGTTGCTTAACCAAAACTGCAGCAACCCCAGATCATAGCACTGCCCCCACAGGCCTGCACAATAGGCATTAGGCCTGGTGGGTGCATCACTTCATCTGCCTCTCGTCTTACCCTGATGCATCATCACTCTAGAACAGGGTCCATCTGGACTCTCAGACCAGTTTAATAATGCATTGGACAGTTCTTTACCCCATTTTTAGTAATTTCTACAATCTCCTTAGATGTTTTCTCTGCTTGATGTATGCCAATGATCTGACCCTTCTCACACAGGCTAACATATTTTCCACAACCACCAGATGTGTCTTTCCACATGATTGATTAAGAATCGAGAAGGAACTCATTGCACCAGTTGGGGATAAATAACTTGTTGCCAACTGAAAGGTAACTGCCCATGCAGTAATTATCCAATAGGAGGCTCATACCTATTTGCCTAGTTAAATCAGGGTGGCAACGCTATTTTTGGACGGGCAGTGTATGTTTGTGCCTTGGTGAACATTTGTCTTTGTAACCATTGATGCATTTAGGGAACATTTTGATATGAGTTAAAGTTACTAAGTTGATCAAATGTAATCAGTGTACACACGCTAACCCAGGCTAATTGCTAAGTGCAGCGCTAAGATGTGTGTATTAGTCAGTAATGTATTTGTTCTTTTTCTGTAAATTGCTGTATATTGCTCGCAAGCATGTGCACACACACACACACACACACACACACACACACACACACACACACACACACTTATGCAAGCATCATCTCACCCTGCACACATGTTTTTCCTACTGTGGGAGGAAAGTGAAGTTCCTAGAAAGACACCCACACAGATAAAAGGAGAACGTGCAAACACTCTCTGAAAGTCAAACCAAAAGGCCTTCTTGCTGTGAGGCAACAGTACTAAGTATAACCGAACTGTGCTTGCAAACACTTAAATCAAACTCTGTACGCAATAAAAGTCAACATTGTTACTTTTTACGAGCTAAAATAAAATATGTCCATAAGTCATGAACTAAGTGAGCCACTACTTCCAAACAGCATACACATTTTACGGATTTTCAGATCTGGGTCTAATAAACTGTATACAGAACGTTAAGTGGCTCTGTAGACTGTAAATCTTTGTAAGAAATCTCTGTAAGAAAAATGTAAATCTGGGGGACAAATAAAACGACCACACAAAAATTCCCAACAGTTAGTTTACAGGTGCACTAAGGAAAAATAATAAATATATTTGGTCACATAAAGGTGTGCAAACTCTATTTATCAATAAAAACCACTTTAATTGGTTCTAACAAAAAATTCTCCTTTTTTCACTATTCTTGGATTTTGTAAATTATATATGAAATGAGAATAAAACAGTTCTTACCGCACTGATGCACTGTAGCTGCACACTGATAATCAGAAAAAAGATCCACCTGCAAATAATACAGTGATGTTAGAATACAAAATGAACACATCAAACATCTTTTGTCCAGCTATATTAAATAATTATTCATAGCTTGCATGCCATAAACATCTTGTGTCTATGTGAGTCTATAATTTATTTTTAAATGTCTGCTGATTTAAAGAGTAACTAGTTAAAAAACAAAAAAAAAACTGTATTTTTTTATACTTTTATTTTACCAGGTAAAAAAGAAGAATAAGAACTTTTTTTTTTCATTTACAACTGTGGCCTGGCAAAAGATAATACTTTTTGAAGGAAAAGAAAATGGGGCTGTAAAATAAAGCATATGTTACACAAATGTACACAAACATACAAACAAAGTGTACAACTAAATCACACACTTACAAATACATGATTACAGTGCATGGCAATTTTTTAACTGTGGAACAGCCATAGATAACGGGTAGTCGGTGTGACAGCAGCACGTGTATTTCAGATGATCTGTGATCATCTTCTTTGGAAGGCCAGTTAGATGAAGAATAACGAGCACAGTCATGAGATTTAAAAGGAGCGTATGTAACAAAGGGGATGGACGAGTGGCAAAGAACATCAAGATTATGGAGCAAACTTTTGGATGCAGACCTGTAAATGACATCACCACAATTAAATACTATGTGCGTCAGTCTACGTCAGTGAGGAGTCTAGATTTGCAAGTGACCAGATGTGTTGAATACCTGAATAAACATGCAGTAAGTGTGTTAGAGTTGAGGCAAACGGACCTAAAATGCATGGAATGTAAATGCTAATGATATACAAGACACATATCTGACATGTTTCATGTTACGTGCTACATGTTTACAGAAAATGCATGCACTTTGCAGAAGGACGTGGAGCCATGCATTTTCTGATTATACATGCAAAAGATAAAATATAGTTAATATTAGTTCTATAAGAGACGCAACATTAAAAATATACTCTGATCTCACCAGAGTGGATGCAAGGTCACAGAAGACATAACATCCTTCATCTTGTCAATTTGCTGAACAATTGAATGCCAGGCTCAGTGCTGCCCCCTTTGGTGGAGACAAGAAAACAAGAAACAGCTAAATAAACTGTTAGATAGGTATAACTTCACACAAGATCATGGAAAATAGTAACTTTCTAAAAATGAAAACAAAAAATGTTTATGCATTAAAGAAATCTGGATTGTTACTTAGTTTTTCTAAATATTTTAAACTTTGGCATAGAAATGATGAAAGCTCACCTCAAAAAATGAGTTGAAATAACGTTCATGAAGGCTTCAGTGCATCCTGAACAGACTCATCTGTGAGCAGATTCAAACCAATCTTCTCCCTTCCTGCCAGTGGAAACCAAACTGCCACTGTTTGTTAGTGATAGGAACGAGATGCTGTTTGGGGTTGAGCATATCAGAAAGCTTAGACCTCCTTCATCATCAAGGTCCAATTAAACAGTGTCTCTTCACCGACACGCCTGTATCAGGACACTTGAACTCAGTCGGTAAACTCTGATTTGTCTGGAGCAACGATCTGCCATCAGTTAGGGTGCAGAAGTGGAAAGGGTTTGATGCAAGCTATTGTAGGGAAGGATAAGCCAACAGTGTTTTATGTTAAACAGCTAATGTAAGTGTGGCAGGAGACGCCATGGGAAGGCCAGTGATGCTGATCTCTCTGATGCTGTTTGCTGCGATGGTGATGGTGACAGAAGAGATAAACGTAAGCTGTCTCTTGATCTGTTTGATTTGTGCCTTTTTTTTCAAGCAAGGTACAATAACAATGTTTTACATGTTTCTCCTCCACTCTGTAAACTGGAAAGATGCAAACAAGCTGTTTTTTATTTATTTATTTTTTACATTACAGTGCTGTATAAAGGTTTACATGTGGATCAAGTGCTTAGTTAACTAAGAAAAGTAACCTTTATCCAACTAGTATTTTACCCTACCTGCTTCTGACAAGTTTTCATTGTACAAACAGTAACATATGTCTTTTTATGTTTGTGTCCTGTTGCCTCTAATGCAAAACAGTTGATTTGCTGTCCATTAGTTTTGGTCTGTTTGTACTTGCACCATGTGTACTTTTCTGAAACGCGGTGCTTCCTGTAAAGGTTTGGGATGTTTCTGCAGTTTGTTAGCACTTCAGTGCACTTAAAATATTCTGTGGTAAGATATTTACTTTGCTTTTATAAAACACTTTATAGAACCAAAGAGAAAGTTTAAACAAAACCAAGAACTTTACTGAAGAGAAACATTAGGTTTGTTACTTCTTTTACAGCCACACCAGTGCATATGAATCAATTCTGTTACATTTGTAGCTCACAGGCTTACATGTCATTTACCTTGACAACAACCCACTTTGAATATTATTAGATATTTATATTTTATTAGAGTTGCTTCTTTATTTTTTTATCGGTTGAGGTCCACGATGCACTTCCTTGGCTGATAAGCCGAACCGTTTGGGGTACTGTAAATAAAGGTAGATGAAAATGAGCTGGCCTCTACAACTCTTCTACAAATCTTCTCCAACAAACCTGTATTTTCTGTGTGACAAACAAGATATTTATTTACATTTGTGTAAAAGTGTCATTTAGGTTTTCAGTACCAGTTCAGCTCAAAAGCACTAAAAGGTGCAACATCTTTATTAAACTGCAGGGTTAATGCTCACAGTTTCTTCTGTTGATCAGACTTGCTTTGTTAATTTATCCTTTTAGTGTGTGTGCAATGGCAAGTCAAGGTGTCACTGTAAAGGAGTAAAAGGCAACAGGGTAAGTTTATTTCTTATTTGGTTTAATGCACCGAATATCTAGTCAATGTAAATGCAACACTGCATGTTTTTTTTCTTATTCATTAATCATGCATACATGACTTTTTTACAGCGTTTTATGCTAAATGTTAGATTATTTTTTGTGTTCATTATTTTTCAAGGTCACATCTTTGTTTACACGCATTTGCCGAGAATCCTGCTTATTAGACACATTTAAAAAACATCTTTTTGGACAGGGAAATAATTTAGAGTTGCTGTACTGTTTATAATACTACCAAGTGAAATAGATAAAATCTAAAGTAAATTCAAATGTTTCTCATTTGTATTCAGTTACACTTGAATGTAGGACATAAATGTAAATTATTTTGTTCAACGTATTGTCCTTTAGATGCGATAAAGTTGTTTTAGTTGAAGACAAAACTAACTTTATAAGGATTGTAAATCATGGTTGTCAAATGTGCTACAGAAGAAATCAATTTAAAAATAAAAACACTTTGCAATAAGCATCCCTTTATTAACATTAGTGCATTATTAAACATTTATAAACTATTAAACACAGTTGTAACAACTGCTTAACCATATCATGTAATGCATTACTGAGCAGGACACCCCCCCCCCCCCCCCCCCCCCCGGCCTGTTGTCCTAACCTTAGTAGTTAACAATAACAGAAATATTACTAAAGGGATCATTTGTTTATTAATGCTTAATAATGCACTTTTTAGTAGCATTAATAAAGGCAGCCTTATTTAATGCAGGGGACACCTCATCAATACTTTTTAACGCTGTTAACAATTAATACACAAACAACTCTTTGAGAGCATTTAAAAGAAAACCAGCTTCCTTGCTTTTTAAAAAAGAAGCCATTTAAGAAAAATGGTCATAACTGTTGGTTTACAACCAAATAATTACTCAGGCAATAGAAAAAACTACTTAAATAGTTCCTGTCATACACATTGATTGTGTTTCCTCGTTTCTTTCTCAAACACATACAATTAAACACAGGGAGAAAGGGGATTTCCAGGCGTTCCAGGTCCTCAAGGAGTGGTGGGCCGTGCAGGTCCTGAGGGCCATGCTGGACCAATGGGACAAAAGGTAACATTTCAGCTGAGTCTTCGTATTCTGACTCACTTTGTGCCTTCAGTCAAAATCCAAACCCCACAGTCTCAGAATGTTCAGGCAAGGTGATAAATAGCTCCCTGTGCTGTTGATGCTATGAAACATCTCACTGGACCCCTAAGATTAATTATGGGTTTCTCTGTTTTAAAGGGCAACACTGGGCCCGACGGACCCATGGGAGCAAAGGGCGATTGGGTAACAGCTATAGTTCCAGAGCTTTATTCAGAGCATTTTTGGGGGGTTTTGTTGTTGTTGTTGTTGTTGTTGTTGTTTTTATCTCTGACACCAATTTATTAGTGTTTGTTGATTTTTCAGGGACCAAGAGGCAAAGAAGGATTTGCTGGTTCTCATGGCTTACCAGTTAGTCATTTTATTTTTGTTTGTTTTTTACAAAACACACTTTACCTTTTGTTTACACATTGCTGGTTCCTTTTCATTTCTGCTAAAATTCACTGACAGGGTATCCCAGGCTTGCAGGGGCCTCCAGGACCTCCAGGTTACCCAGGTTGCAATGGGACAGATGTAAGAAAAAAGTCTAATTTTGAACTTATCTTTTATGTGTTCAGGAGTAAAAACAGCATGTCCTTGCAGGGAGAAGACGGATTTGCTGGGTATCCAGGCAGCACTGGAATGGATGGACTGCCTGTGAGCAAGATACTCAGTGACTTCATGCACTTTTATTCAATTTAACTACTTTGTTGATTTACCATTAACAAACTTTTTTTCCCTTATTTAATTTGCTGTTCAGGGTCCACGTGGTGAGCCCGGCCCTAAGGTAATAAAGTGTATTTCCCAGGGTCTTTGTTAAGTCCTTTGCACATTCCTAAGAAACGAAACAGCACATTTTCTTAGGGAGGATTGTCTTTTAGGAAGCAAAGATCCTGATGCACCATAAAACAAAAAAACACGATGCTGCACAAATATTTACATCCACTGTTTCTCTAAACTCCCTGAGCTCATTTCATACCTGGCCAATGTGAGACTAACTTGATTTAAGGGTTTTCTTTCTTTTTTTTCTTCCTTTCATCTCCAAAGTCACCTCTGAATGAGAAAATCACATTCACAATCAAATTTAAGGTTCATCACCAAGACCAAATAATGTTTTGATATGAGATTTTTATTTTTAGACGATTGTCCCAATCACATTTTTATAAACAGATGAGTGTTCCAAAAATATCCATAGAACCTAATTTACATTTTATGCTTAAGCGGTTTGCCGACTTGTCGAGGCGTTTAATACCTGCTTTCCTGAAACTTTTAGTCTACGATACTTCTGGGAAATTATCTCCATGTGTTTAGAAGACTTATTTAGAAGACTGAGGCATATACAATTGTTTAAAAACTCAACTGGGACCAGTTTAAAACTACATGGTGTCATCTCAGCAAAGACAGGCTTGAATGAAACGTCATTATTAATGCTAAAACTAATTGTGAAATCTTTGCATCAGCTCTTCCAAATCCGAGTCCATGGTCGAGCCGGAATAAGGGTAGAAGGCTTCACCCAGGTCAAGGACGGGGTGGAGAAGTTTATGTATCTCAGGATCTTGTTCATGAGAGAAGAAATGATAGAGCATGAGATCAATAGGCAGATTTGTGCAGATGTTGGCGTTGCCCTGGTTTGATGTGGTGAAGAAAGAGCCTAAAGAGAAAGCTTTCGATTTACTGGTCGATCTACGTTCCAACTCTCATCTAAGGTCACAAGCTGTGAGGAGTGACCAAAAGAATGAGATCACAGATGCAAGCAGCTAAAACAAGTTTTTTTCTGTAGGGTCTCTGGCCTTAGAGATAGGGTGAGAAGCTCAGTCATCCGGGAGGGGCTCACAGTAAACCCGCTGCTCCTCCACATTGAGAAGAGCCAATTGAGGTGACTCTGGTTAGAATGCTTCCTGGACACCTCCCTGGTGAGGTTTTCCAGGCACATCCAACAGGGAGGAGACCTAAAGGAAGACCCAGGACACGCTGGCGGGACTATTTCGTTTATCTGGCCAGGAAGCCGACCTGGAATAAGTGGAGGAAAATTAGTAAATGGATGGAAAATCTGTATTAAAATGAAAATGGCGTGTAATGTGTAAAGCTTATTATCAAGCTATATTTACTGTATTTGTCTGTAAAAAGTGAATAAAAAACCTAATGGAAATGTCATGGATCTCTTTTACAGGGTGACCCTTTGTCATCAGGTCATTCAAACCCAGGACAAAGAGGACCACCAGGGATACACGGATATCAAGTAACTTTATGAACGCTGCACCATTTTTTTTTATTTTGTATTCCTAAAATCTGTCAATCAATCAACTTTTATTTGTATAGCGCTTTCCATCAGGCGCTGAACACAGCACACATAAAACATAGAAACAAGACACCAATAAAACTAGGGTCAAAAGGAAAAAAATCGCTAATAGCAAACAAAAGTAAAAACTATTAAACTCTGTTAAAACCAGTCATCAAACAGATTGGGTGAAAACCAGACGATAAAAATGAGTCTTCAAGCAACTCTTAAAAGCAGCCAAAGATGGAGACAGCTTAATGTTAAGAGGTAACTTGTTCCAGAGGGATGGTGCTAAAACAGAAAATACCCTATCCCCACAAGTACTGGACCTGGAGCGAGGAACAATTAGCAGGAACTGATCTGCAGAGTGCAATGAAATGTAAAATGTAATAAACTTAAAATGCAGGAGAAAATAAAATAATATGTTATGTTTTATATTAATTAGAAGCGAAAATTGTCTTTCTATTTCAGGGTCGTCCAGGTGCCCCAGGAGAGAATGGGCTTCCTGGAAGCGCTGGACCAAGAGGATATGATGTGAGTAAATGTTATTTATTTTTCAGAAAATGTTCCTAAAACGTGCTTACGGTAAATATCTGAATTCCAGGGCCCCCCAGGTCGTTCAGGAGTTCCGGGATCGAAGGTAATGTCGATGAATGTGTAGTTTTATATGCATGTAAAGTTTTAACCGGGTAACAAGGTAAATATTTACATCTCATGAGAAATCAAAAACACAGCTGCAAAAGCGGTGCTTGGATTGATAGTCAGCATTCACACCACCTGGGAAAGTCTAAATATTTCTCACTTTGAGTCTTAGTTTTGGATTCTGGTGCACAGCATTGCTCACTTATCAGTGGTGAGGTATTGTGAACATCCGTTTCACACGGATCTCGCAGCTGGAACTGGAATTACAGACTATTTGTAATGATGAGAGTTGTATCCGGAATAAAACAACACTTTGATGCTATTTGTGGTTTCCATGCAAAAATACATTTGTTTGTGTTAACATGGAGTTTGCACAATCTAATTTTCTACTGAGATAAGTGTTAAATTCCTGCTCCATCCTGCAGGGTCAGGAGGGCTTAGCAGGTGTCCGTGGATCTCAAGGACCAAAGGTAATTTTGATGATCTGGAAACTTCATAACATTCTGCTTTTTGGTTTAAAATCTGTTGTGTTACAGCTCTGCTTCTTTTAAACTAACAATTACATTAATTTTATTGATGTAGGGGAGACAAGGCCCACGAGGGCCACCTGGACCACCAGGCAGGATTAAGGAGTTTTTAACTGGGAGTTTGGAAATAAAGGTAAAGAAAAAATAACAATACAATTATTATGCCATACGAATAAAATAATTACAACAGTTGCCGAATCCCCTATGGCATTTGTCATTTTAGCAGCCGGAACAGTTGAGTCAAAAACATCCATCTACCCCAGGGCTATTCAATTCCAGACCTGGAGGGCCGATGACTAATAGGTTTTGGTTTTAACTCTGCTTCAACACACCTGATTTCAAACAGCAGGTGATTAACAGGCTTCTGCAGAGCCTGATGAGCTGCTGCACAGGTGATTCAACCACCAAATCTAGTGTTCGGACTAGAGAAAACATTAAAACATGCTGGATAACGGCCCTCGAGGCTGGTGTCTAGCAGTCTTTGGGCAAGCAGGCAGGACACACCCTGGACAGGTTACCAGTCATTGCAGGGCAATACAGAGACACACAGGACAAATAACCCTGCACTAAGCACGCAGCCATGCACTCCCCAAGAGAGACCGATCAACCTAGTCATAATTTCGGTCTGTGGGGGGAAGCCAAAGAAATCTGAAGAAAGCCCATATGTTCACAAGGAGAACATGCAAACTCTGTGCAAAGAGATCCCAGGCCAGGATTCAAACCTGAGATCTTCTTGTTGCAAGGCAACAGCGCTACCCACTGCTCTACTGTGCAGCTCCTTAAGCTTGACATTTAAAGAGGTGCCAGACTTCACTTTGTAACTTATTAGGCTACATTGTCAAAGTTAAGGTTTGCTAAAAAATGCTTTACAAAAATTCATTAATGCACACATTATATATTTGAAATTAACTTTTAAGGGAGATTTTGCAGTTTAGTTTCATTTTAGCACCCCCTAGTGTCCAGTTAGTAAAACCAAAAGTCTGACTTATCTCCTCGCTGTGCATTCATCTTTCTAACTGCTGCTCTCTTCAGCATTTGCTCATTTCTACTGGAGTAGTTCATCACTAAATCAAACAAACCATGCAACGTGATGGAAGAAGACTGCAGTGCAGGCATGTTCACTTTACTAAATTCAACAGGAGGCGGCCTGACACTTTGAAGCTGCAAGTGCAGTATTTTCGTCACAGAGGGTGGTAAAGTGTCATTTTGGCACATACTGGCTCAAGAAAATTATTTCTAAATGTGGAAAAAGTTGCACAGTATGCCTTTAATTGATTGTTTAAGAATGAAACATGGTTGTAGGCTGAAGAGCCGGTGGTGAATTAGTCCCACAACCTGTTTGTCTCACACACCAGAATAAATGCTGCCCCAGTGTCAGCAAACCTTACCAGCTGAAAGTGCTCCATGCTTTCTGGCAGCTGACTTAATAGCAGTTCACACAAACCACATCAAACAGTAAACTATCCAGCAGAGTGGATTCTACAAGCTTTGAGGAAAATATGTTTAAATGCAAAGTTTTTCATAACCAACCTCAACTTTGACAATGTAACCTAATATGTTACCAGGTGAATGCCGATAACTCCCGATGTGTCAAGTTTAAGATAACCCTAAAATAGGTAGAAACTTGACCCATTATAGTGTGACATGACAAAATATAAAATGACCTTCATCGTGTAATTGTTTATGTTTTGTATGAGATGGTGTTAAGGTCTAGGCAGTACAAATCTTCTGTTTAAAATGAATTTAAAAGTTAGACTAAAAGAGTCAATTTTAAGAAGTAAATTTTAAAAGACAACCAATGCTGCAAAACACACTGAATAAAAAAAACATACAAAAAAGGACTATGTTTAAAATTGTTAGCTTTTTAAAATGTAGGCACAATTTACATGGGTATTTTAGGCAGTTAGTTTTGCTGCAATTATCAACATGAAGATTACCTCCATCTTGGAAAACCCCTCCCACCCACTGCATTCCACAGTGGAGACCATGAACCGCTCCGTCAGATGCCCAGATACAAGATGTAAAACAGAGGTCATTCATCCCCCCTGCAGTAAGAGTTTGACTGGTTTAACTGGTACTGGCATTATGCTGTTACACAATAACCTCAGTGCAATATTCAGTATGTGTTCAATACCAGGTGTACATTATGTCTGTGTCCGTTATGCTGCATAGTTCTGGAAAGACAAGTTTTCTTTTTATTTGTTGTTTTCAGTGGTTGCAGGTTACAACAATAGCATATTGACTTTGTGTTTACCTGTAATCTTATTAGTATTTTTCTTCTTCCTTTTTCTCTAAGTGTATGTGCTGCTCTAGCAAGTGAATTTCCTTACTGTGGATTATATTCTAGTCTGTTTTACCACGAAGTCTGTGTCTTATTCAGGGAGTAAAGGGAGACAAAGGGAATGTGGGAGACAAAGGCTGCAGGGGTGAGACGGTAAGTTCTGCTTTAACCCTTTATAAGGCCAATGTCTATATTTAGACACTTCCACTCGCATTACAAATGATGTCGTTGTGCCTTTTCACAAACTCTTAGAATTACGGGATTTCACCCAAACAATCATCAGAGATCAAGCTAGTCACAGATTGCGCCATGGCGCCATTCCACCAATCAGTGCGGGGCTATAAGGAGCCAAATACTGGTGTGTCTGCAGAGCCAGAACACTGCTAGATCTCATATTGTGTTTACGGTCAGGTATCTAAAACTAACAAAGCTAGATTTATGAAACTCTCACGTCACCAGGTTGACTAGTTGTGCTAAATAAGGATATGTGTGTTGTAAATGTTAAACTCAATAAAGTTGGTGAAATCTTAGCATGACAATCAAATCTGCCATATTTGAACATACGTCCTGAACAAGTAAAATGAATTATGAATATTTTTAGGTAAAATCTGTTGTTTTTAGACATAATCTTAATATTCTTGGTAACAGTAATAATAACAATAATGATATTGAATTTATTTTGCAGTTTTGAACTAAGATTTATCCGGGAAATGAAGGAGGACTGTTATTGTGCCAACAAATCTCACCATCAGTGATGATGATGAACAGGTGGAAGATGACATTGAGGCATATTCTCAAATATAAAATATTCATAAATATTATAATAATCTATATTTGATCAGAATTAGTATCTATTGTTCAATACATTTTCTAAAATATTCTACAACTATCTGTTTTTATAAAAATGTTCTATATTGTTTAATAATTCTTATATATTCTGTATTTTTGAACAGCGAATGTTCTAAAATTAGCTAGATTATTCTAAAGTGTCTAATAATTATCTATACTGTTCAAAAATAATGTTTATTTAACTTGTTCATGTGTTTTATTTTGGGATTTATTTTACCAAAACAGGGTCACTTTGTTTTCTCTGGTTTTTTGCATGAAAGTAAATATTTTTGAAATTTTTAACAACAGAAATACACTTTGGTTATGGACTACAATACCACCCTGGGGTTGAAATGTAAAAAAAATACTTCAATGAGTGCCCTATAACGGGTTAAGATTCACTCAAGAGTGTATTTGATATGTTAAAATGTTTCTGAAGAGTTATTTTCTGTCAACTTGTCATCAGGGGAAACCTGGTTATGGCTTCTACGAAAAGGGAGCAAAGGGAGACCGAGGACAGCCGGGTCCAGAGGTAAGACAAAATTCCTTCTGTTTCCATTTACAATCCCCACATCAGATTTTGCATGATGTCTGCTAGAAATGTTCTGTTTCACATGAGGGTCCATTTAGGTCTGTTTCGTACAAAATCTCATCTGCAGAGGGCAGTGGTGCAGTACTAACCTCAGTGTTCATGTCTGAATTGGTCTGAATTGAAACAATGAAACATGGTTTGCTTCACTGCAGCTTCAAGGAAGCCAAACTGAATTTTCACTTGCATGCCATGTGAAGATTCTTCAAAGTATCTTTTTTTCTTCTAACCTTAAAAATTACCTCATTAAACCATGGATTCAGAACTACAGTGATAATCTCCTCTTTTAGAAGATACATACACGTCACTCTGATTGGGTCATTTTCAGATGTTCTCTTTACACCACGGTAGCAAAGACATTGCAGCTAGAGTGTCAAAACTGTATTTTCTTAGAAGATTTGCCCTGGAAATAGCCTTCCATTCACAGAATAATGAACTGATCTCAATTGGAATGTTTTACTTTGTGAGGTGCCTTGAGACGACTCTTGTCATGATTTGGCTCTATATAAATAAACTGAAATTAACTGAATTGAAAATGTAACACTGTACTTGCTGCGTGGCTAAATGTTTTAATTTAAAGCTGTGGAACAATGAGAAACCATTTGTTTTCAATCTTATTTCTGATTATAGGTTTATGTTTATGTATTTAGCAGACACTTTTGTCCAAAGTGACTTACAAGTTATAATCGGCATGTTGCCCTTGAGGCTAACAACAACAATAACAACAAATTTCCAGTCAGATGTAGGTGGCAGTGAGGCAGCATGATGAATCATGGAGAGGAGGGAACAAGGAGTGGACAGTAGAGAGGGGGGACGGGTGCAGGGAGGGTGCTAGTTCAGAAGATGCTCTCTGAAGAGCAGGGTCTTCAGGAGTTTCTTGAAAATTGAAAAGGAAGCCCCTGTTCTGGTAGTGCTTGGTAGGTCATTCCACATTTGTGGAACGATGCATGAGAAGAGTCTGGATCGTCCTGAGCGTGGTGTAGGCACTGCTAGCCGACGATCCTCTAGCTAGCCGAGGTCGCTCTGAGTTTTCATGCAGGCTGAACATGAAAATAGTCTCCTACACCTATCTCCTGCATTAGCTTCTGATAGAAAATAGATGGTGAAACGCTAGGATTTGAAAAGCCTGACAGATCTTCGTCACACTTCGTCACTTAACCTTCATCCATCGCGACTAAAAACAACGAAGGCTTTAGTTGGTTTAGCATCAAGGAAACAGCAGAGAACATACCAATAGCTACCAATTAGCATTAGTAAATTCATCACACAGCAGAACTCCTCCAGGTTTGTGTTATTAGTGGAGAAAAAACATCCAAATTCCAGAGCAAACTAAGTCAGCGGTAGAGTCGCTTTGCTGTTGTCCAGGCAGAGGCGAGATGTCAAATTATCAGGAAATAAGGCTTCAAAACCTGCTGTCTGAAGCTCAGCTGTGACGTGGCTCACTTCTAGTTCCTAGAAACAACTTTAAAAAATCTTTATTTAGATTCAGGGACTAAAATCACAGCTCCATTGTTTGATGACTTATTTTCTGTAAAGGGAAAACCAGGGAAGGATGGTGATCCTGGACTGCCTGGACTTACGGTAATCACTGGTAAAAGATATGTGTGGAAAGTTAACCACTTATTATATGTGTGCATGTGTTTGTGTAAGTCTAATACAACTCAGTTCCAATTTAGGGAAGGCCTGGCCCCAAAGGTGATCCAGGATTTCCAGGAGCACCAGGAAATAGGGTCAGTGTCTGTTTGGTTTTAAAGAGTAACTAAACCCCAAAACAACTTATTTTTTTATTTTTTTGCATATAAACTGTATAATTGGGTCTTTAGAAATACAATCTTTCTGTTTCTGTGCATTTTTTGACATGTTTGTGTAACGTGCAGCAATGGTCAGTTTAGGTACTGTTTGACCATTTGACATCTGGTCAAAAAGGAGACACAAGACTGCATGTGTTCCCTTTAAATCAGCCTGCAGACATTAAAACCAGATCACGCTGGTGATTCTTCAGTTCTAGAGAAGCTTCAGGCCGGCCACCTGAAGCAAACACTGTTTAACCCACCAAAGCTGTTGACATGTCATCAAAACCTTTTTTTTGCACCTGCGAAGCTGATACAACAAAACAATTCATACAGAACAAGCTGATTTGTTCAACTCCTTAAGAGTTATTCCTGAGATGCAAACTAGTTCCAACTGGCGTTACCTGGAGATGACTCTGGACTGACCTGGTCGTAATGCAAGTTAATCTACGGACTTCGGTGTACACCCCCCCCCCCCCCCCCCCCCACATCTCGGATCCAAAAGGGCGTCTCCACTTGGGTGCGTAGAACACAGTGAGATTATGTCTGGATGTGGGTTTTGATAATACTCAACCTCATAGCTTAACTAAAACCAAACTCATTTACATCCAGAATGCAGCTCTCCGAGATACGGAACTTCTGACCAACATCGCATTCACACACAGGTTCCAGGTCATCACCTTTAGTTCCATCCACTCAGAGTAAATAATAGTTAACCAATTTGTCATGTTTTAATTGTTTGTAAAATTAATTCTTACTTTTATAAACCTGACTGTTTCCTGAATCAAAACGAAGTGTGTACAATCCCCTAATAAATAAAGACTCCTAGCATCTTCTGATTAACCACAATAAAGACCAGGCAGGGTGTTATTCTATATTTAGATAAGAGTATCACAGCTTATTGGTCACAAGTGGAGTTTATATATATATATATATATATATATATATATATATATGTATACTGAGCTAAAGTACCCAGTTTACCTAAACCTACATTTGTGTAAACTTGATTAAAACTAGAATTTAGGTCTAAAACTTTCTCAGTGCTGCCCCCTGTGGGTTAAACTGTGGCTACTGCATTTTAAATTTGTGATTCACTGGGGCTGGAATATTTTCACGTCATCGGTACAGTTTCCTTCCACTCCCCCTCCCTCCGAGGATCCAAATTCCCCACACTTGGCCATGCCACTCCGTGCCTCCTGGCAACGCCCACTTTCATAGCACTTTTCAAATCTTGACTAGGTGTGGAGTTACATTTTGTGATGTACACAGTCCCTCTTTAACCTCTATATTCATATGTTGGTTTATCATTATCTGTGCTCTTTGTTTTTTAGGGTGAAAAGGGAATCAGGGGCCCTCTCGGTCCACCAGGAGATGTATGTTTTATATACAAATTTGTTGATTGTGTTCAACTGTTTTGGCTATTCTCTGTGTCACTTTTACAAACTAAATAAGACATTAAACTACATGTCAATTAATTTGTCAATCCAAATTTTGCTGTAAGTGTGTTATAACTTTGTCAGTCCCAAAAACTTTCTGTTGTGATGTACAGCCAAAAATAATCTACTTGAAATATTCCATTAGCTGGAGGTGTTGCATAGAAATAGAATGACAATTCTAAACAACATTAAATATGTTCTATAATCCAGTGTCTACATGTAAATCTTGATGATTAATGAGCTCCGAATTTAAAATGCACATTTGGACTCTTCTGAATTTCTTAAAACAATGTCCAATAAAATACAAGCTCTTAAAAGTAGCACATAGCACAGTAGCACTGCGCTGTGCCATTTGAGCCAGCTGGAGATGAAAAAGCTAAAGTTTTAACCGTAGTGCCTTGATTTGGCATCAACTTACTATGAAAGTTACGTTACTGCAGAGAAAGTGATCACTGTCAGTCTAAAAAATATCCAGTTTATTCCAGTTCAGGGCGGTCTTGCTCCTCTGAGTCTCTGCACAGTTGTAAACTCACAAGTGAGCCTGCAGTCTGAGATGAAAATGTTCTGTTAGGCTTTTATCATGCATAACAGATAACACAGCTTGGTCACTTTTAACTTAAAGCCAGCAAAGGGATGTTACAACTTGAAAATGTGCTCGTTATGTTAATTAGCATCAGAAATCCACAACTGTAATTGCTCTGGGTTTCTCAGACTTGCTCATTTTTAGTCCAGATATGACATTTTTCTAAACCCAACATGTTCCTAATTCAGGACAGAATGCACAAGTAAGGAAACTCAAAGTAAATGGGAATTTTGGGACTTTTTCTCTGGATTAAAATTAAGTTCTGGAGGGCACGGTTATGTTATCCACAGTATGACTCGGGCTTTTTATTCTCGTGGTCTGTTATTTATTGCTATTTATATGTATTCATTCTCTTTTTTTTTTCAGATATTTTTTCCAGAGCAACTCAAAGGATATGCTGGGGATCCTGGTTTTCCAGGTCGTCCTGGGCTTCCTGGGCATCAAGGTATACGAATGTTGTGCTCTATTAGAGCTGAGAAGTCTGAAAATAAATATCAAAATTAAAGGCTGTTTTCAAAATTGGATGACCCCTGTTTCTGGTTTCATGCTTAAAACTCTGAAATAGTGTCTTTTCCTGCTAGAAATTAGCATTTCAAGATGCTAATCATTATGCTACTGTTTTCTCAGGTGTTGTAGGTTTTCCTGGACCTGCTGGATCACCAGGTTTACAACTCAAAAAAGAAAAGTTTTTCTAACACTAACATTAAAAGATATGGCTGCTCCTATTTTTAAATCCTAACTTTTGATTTTGCCTCATGCAGGTGACACATTTGAGAATTTTGTGCCAGGCCCACGTGGTCCACTTGGTTTACCAGGACCCAAAGGAGAACCTGGGGATCCAGGGGGTTACCTAACAGGCCCCCGAGGTCCAGATGGAGATCCTGGTGATCAAGGATTACCTGGGGAACAGGGCCCACCAGGACCCCCGGAAGACAGAAGTACGTAAATTTTAATTGTTGAGGAAATCTGTTAAGGATGATTTTATGTTAAATGAAAAGATTGTCAAATAAAATTCAATCTTCCGATAATTTTAAAATATCTTAATCACTTTGGAGTGTTTGGAGAGATTGATGTTTTTCTCTCGCTCTTTCCTATTTGCCATTCGTTAATAAAGACCCAAAAGACAGAAGCAGAATGAAGACAGCAATGCACATACAACTTTAGACTGATGTTAAAATGACTTTCTAACCACTACAGGACTACTTTTGCTTTAATATTACAACATTATCAATTTCTGATGTTGGATATTGTTTTGCTTCTTAGATTACTAAGTACAAGGCATTTACTGCAACATTTGGAATTTCCTAAAAGTTTGACCATTTTCCCAGTTTTCCTTTTGAGTAAATATGTTATGTGTCTGTTTTAGTATAGTATAGGAGTAGTATTGGAAAAATGTTATAAAGAAACTGATGAACTTTTATGTGGAGTTTCTTTTTAGCTAACAGAGTTACTAAGGGTCTCCCTGGAATGAAAGGTGCAAAAGGCTTTCCTGGATACATGGGACATGATGGGAATTTTGGAAAGAAAGGTGGGAAATTAGACTTGATTAAAAATGAATAATTGTCATTAAAATGTTTTTATTCAATTCAGTTTATTCTGTAAAACGCCAAACCACAACAAGAGTCATCTCAGGGCAATTTAAAAAAGAAACATTCTACTTAAACCAATTGGTTGTCTTTCATGGTGGTCATTGCATTTTGAAAGGAGCAAATGGCAAAGACTGTGACTGATTTTCCATTTTTCCACAAATGTATGTGTAACTAATCAGGAGAAAAGGGGGAACCCTGTTATGAGTGTGGTGGAGAAGGATCCCTTGGTCCGCCGGGTCCTCGAGGTCCACCTGGCCCCCCTGGTACAACAGTTCACTCCTTTTAAACCACTTAAGTTGCAGTCTTGCTGATTTCCTACGATCATTTACTCTGGGAGAATATTTCAATGTTTGAAACTCAAATATAGATGTGTTTTTGCTGCCATTCAGGTGCTAATCTAGGACCAGGTGAAAGGGGGGATCCAGGCTTCCCAGGACCCCCGGGGCTACTTGGACAACCAGTAAGAAAGTGCAGTTTTACACGTTTTTAATATATGGTCATATAAGTGATTGTAAATAAAATATTTTGTATTAAAAAGGGTCTTGTTGGTCCAAGAGGATTGCCAGGTCCTCCAGGACAGAAAGGAGACTCATACTCCTATGAATCTTCTGGTGTAAAGGGAGAAAAAGGAGACCCAGGACAACCTGGAAGACCTGGTGCAGGAGGTTCTCCTGGGTCTGCTGGAATACCAGGTCGAAAAGGCCCTCAGGGGCTTCCCGGGGATTCTGTGAGGAATTTGATCAATTTCATTTTACCACAAGCCTTTTTTGATACTTTGTTCAAGATAAATTCACAGACATCGGTAAAACTAAACAAAGTAATAAATATCCAACTCCCCAGTATTTTCTGCCTGGTGAAGAAGGAGAGCCTGGATTCCCTGGTCTACCAGGGCCTTCAGGTAAACAAGGACCAGGTGGCTACCCTGGACCAGTGGGTTATGGATCTCCTGGACCTCCGGGTAGTAAAGGAGACACTGGTGTACCTGGCCTACCAGGACAACCTGGAATTCCAGGTGGGAAACTGACAGATCAAAATGTAAAATGCGAAAGGATGTTGATTAACCTGCAAACATCCTTCAACTTTTTTTGTTGGTAGGCCAAAAAGGAGAACCGAGTCATTTTCATTCTCAAGGACCTCCAGGACCACCTGGATTAAAAGGTCTGACTGGCCCACCAGGAAATCCAGGTAAGTGTGGCGGATAGACGGACAAATGGATGGATGGATGGATGATTCTCCTTTATCGACTTACCAATTTCTAAATATATTTATTTAATTTATTTACTTATTAACATGTTTTAGGAGGATAAAATGACAAGATAAACATATTTTTTCATACTTTTCCATAATAACCCAGGATACCAAGGCGCAAAAGGTAGCCCAGGAGCGCCAGGCACTCCCGGGCCAAAAGGTGAAAGGGGTTATGTGTCATTCTCGGGAAGGCCGGGAATCCAAGGACTTAAAGGTAATGCTCCAAGTATACCAAGTTAAATGGTAAATGGTAAATGGCCTGTATTTGATATAGCACCTTCTAGAGTCCTGGAACCCCCCAAGGTGCTTTACAACACAATCAGTCATTCACTCATTCACACACACATTCACACACGGGTGGGGATGAGCTACGATGTAGCCACAGCTGCCCTGGGGCGCACTAGCAGAGGCGAGGCTGCCGGGCACTGGCGCCACCGGTCCCTCCGACCACCACCAGCAGGCAACGTGCGTTAAGTGTCTTGCCCAAGGACACAACGACAGCGACAGACTGAGCGGGGCTCGAACCTGCAACCTTCCGATTACTGGGCGAGCACTTAACTCCTGTGCCACCGTCGCCCACAGTTAATCACATGTATTGCAAAAACAATGTAAATAAAAAAATAAAAAACAGTTAGTCAGTGTAACGCATGATTTTATCACTGCGACTGTTTTCCAGGCGATAAGGGACTGCCAGGTCCCCCTGGCACTCCAGGTAGGGGATTCACTGGACGGCCTGGTCTTCAAGGCCCTGCTGGTCCTCCAGGGGAGAAGGTCAGTAGACATTTTTAAAAATAAACAGTAGTTTACTGTGGAAGGCATATGCCACACTGAAGTACTCCCTTTTGCATTCTGTAATGTCAGAAAAGAATGGTTCAAAGGAGATTAGACGGAGATGGAACTGAAATTAAGATTCATTCTCTGTAAAGTACAAACTATTAGCCTGCAGTCAGAAGATTGGTTTCTTTTGGGTGAGTTTGTAGTTGGACATCACTACATATGCACATGTATTGTAATGACTTACATATGTTTTAGGGTGATAGTGGCCCTGGACAACCCGGCCTTCCAGGTCTTCCAGGACTTCCAGGTGAGGATGGAGCTCCGGGGCCAGCAGGGGATCCTGGAATCCCTGGCTTTCCTGGGCAACCAGGACTCATTGGAAAAGCTGGTTTTCCAGGAGAAAAAGGTAGTTACACAGGAGCCTCAGACTGAAACATGAAAGGACACATGACATGTACTTTTGTTTTCACATGATGGAGTGTTTATCTGTTTTCCACATTATTGTGCACAGGAACAAAAGGTTCTGAGGGCCCTCCGGGGCTTCCAGGCAGCAAAGATTTATGTAAAGGTTTACCGGGACCACAGGGAAAACCAGGGGCGGATGGTTATGCTGGACATCCAGGTCAGATTTCTAACTTACATAATGCCCTTTTAAAGTCAGCTTTAGATGGTTAAATGAAAAAAATAAATAAATAAAAACCTTCTGCTTCTTTTTTCTGTCTTCAAGGACCTAATGGCTTTCCCGGTGAAAAAGGAAATTTAGGTTCACCTGGGTTTGGTCATAATGGCCCCACTGGGGAACCTGGGCCTCCTGGGTTATCACAACCAGGCTCAGATGGACCACCTGGACCAAAAGGAGCAAAAGGACTAAATGGTTGGCCAGGTGAACAAGGTATAGCATTTGTTTTTATCTATTGAGACGTGTATGCATTCAAAAAATCATTTTTTTCTCACACTGCAACATAAAAACCGATTTTAAGTTCCTTACTATGTTTTCTAAAGTGTACAACATTTCCAAAGTCCCTGATACTGAAATATGTGGAAAAGAATATGTTTTAATAAAGAGATGCTTCAATAAACATTTGTTTTGATAAAATCTATCAAGATTGATCCAACCAGTTTTATGAGGTAATCACTGTAAATATGAATCTAAACCCAAACCATCTTAATAAGGTTGGAACTTGGTGATTTTTAAGGCTATGTGGTCTGATGCACTGCTTTTTCCTCACTCCTCTTGGTTGAAAGCCTGCAGTCCCAGTTGTGATGTCTTTCACCACATCACTGAAAACCAAATGAAGGTTTTAGTGAGCTCAAACTGGACAAGACAGCCTGTGGATCAAGGATGTTTAAATTGGTTTAGTGCACCTCCATCTTGATGCAAAGCTGACACTTTTAGGAATGTTTTGTTTACCGGTGATTTGCATTTGTCATTTCACAGCTTGGGTCTTTATTTTAGTCATGTTGTGTTAAAGATATACATCTACATGGAAATTTTGACACAGATGTGTTCAGATTTTGGTCATTTGAAGTGTAAATGTTAAAGCTGGTTGTAATGTCTGTATATCACTGAATTTTTGTAAGGATTAAGAGGAGTCCCTGGACCTGATGGGGTATCTAGGCCAGGACCAGATGGAATACCTGGAAATCCAGGACAAGATGGACCAAGAGGTAATGCAAGGATAACCCTCATGTAAACAAGATAAAAGACTTTTGGTTTTGTCTGTTTTCATTTATTGTGGATTTTTGTACGATTCACAACCGAGACTCAGACAAACCTTTATGATGTTTAAAGGAGACCCAGGCCCAGATGGAGCTACAGGTTTCCAAGGACCACCAGGCATGCATGGAGACCCAGGCCCAACAGGCCCTCCGGGACCCCCACCCCCACCTCAAAACTTGACTGGACCTCCAGGGGACCCTGGAGAACCAGGTTCAGATTGTTATATTTTCTATAAGGGGTTTACATTTAGTTATGTAGGAGGTAGTTACACAGTATAGCACTGATACTAAGAAGTATTCCCTCTAATGCATGTCACATATTCTGGTATACATCAAGTTGAGGCAGTTTTTTTGCATTTTTTAAGGACAACCTGGTCAGCACGGTCCTTATGGTGATCCTGGGAGAGCTGGAGCAAAGGGTTACAGAGGAAGTACTGGTCCACCAGGAGGTCCAGGACACAGAGGTTTGAAATTAATTATAAAAAGTGTGGAATTTTTGTCTCATAATTATCTTACAGTAATGGTTCTGGATACAGATCCGGGTTCTGGGTTCTTATCAGGAGACATACTTGGACATTCAATCGTCTTTACCCAGCTCTTTCTTCAGCAATGCAACAGTAGCTTTAATGTGTGTTTTGGATCACGTTAATGTGTTGGAAAAGTGCACGGTGACCAAGTGCACTGAGTGATGGCAGCATCTTCTCCTTCAGTATAGTGCAATACCTTGTTGAGTTCATGATACCATCAATGAAATGCAGCTCCCCAAAACCAGCAGCACTCATGCAGCCCACATAAAGACACCACCACCACCATGTTTCACTGTAGGCACCATGCATTTATCTTTGAAATCCTCACCTTTAAACCACCATACAGTTTTGAAACCATTAGTTCCAAAAACAGCGATCTTCGTCTCCTCACTCCAGAGTATAGAGTCCCAGTAGTCTTTATCTCTTTCAGCATTGACCCTAGAAAATCCTAGGCATGCTTGTTTGTGCATGGGCTTTAGGAGAGGCTTCCTTCATGGACGATACCCATGCATGCCATTCCTCTGAAGTGTGCGCCATATGGTGTCACAGCTCTTGCTACTACTTTAGCTAACTGCAGTAGACTTGCATGGTGATTTTCTTCAACCCTTCTCATCTGAAGACGCTCCTGTCGAGATGTTAACCTACGTGGGCGTCTTGGATGTTTTTGTAAGACGGTTGCACTTCCATCTTTCTTAAATTGTTGGATCGCTTTTGCTTCAGTGTTTTGGCTGATATGTAAAGCTTTGCTGATCTTCTTGTAGCCCTCACCTTTTTTGTGTAAAGAAACAATTTCCTTTCTCAGATTTGGTGACATTTCTCTTCCATGTGGAGCCATTGCTGACAGCATGAAATGGGAAGGGTTTTTCTTTTTTAAGTAACGTCCTTTTATAGTCACCTGTCTGCTGGTCACCTCTTAAACGAATCATTAGACTCACCTGTGGTTGAATGCCTGTTAATTTGAATTTTGTAGTTCTGTGTGGCTTTTCTCATGACTATAACTCAGGTGTACTCATTTTTGCAACATGGACTTGAATGTATTTGTTAGAAAAATCACTTTTTTGTGTGTGAAAATGAACAAATCTTGGTTGCAACCAATGGCCAACATGTGTGGGAATGTTTTGTAGTTATGGTATCTCTGAGAAAATGTTGATTCTGAAAGGAAACTGCGTTTTCTGATAAATGTAGTGGGGTGTACTCATTTATGCTGAGCACTGTATATGTTTGTGTGCACAGGTCCTCCAGGTGACCCAGGTATTGATGGGCCAGTGATGTCCCAAGGGATTCCAGGCCCTCCAGGAGCCCCAGGAGACCCAGGACACAGAGGTCATCCAGGTAAAATCCACTGTAAATGGACGTTTTGGAAGAAAGCTTTTAAAATAAATTTTAAAGGTGCATTTTCCTGCAAAACAATTGCTTAATCTATCATTTCAAGGGGCAACAGGAATGAAGGGAGATACAGGAGTCCCTGGGAGACAAGGAGCTAATGGTGCCCCAGGTCCAACTGGTTGGAAAGGACCTGCTGGTGAGCCAAATTATGGATTTGGACCATCTGGATCGAAAGGACAGAAGGTAGTTATAACTAACTATATGTTGTTATAGACACCATCTAAAAACGGTTTTATTGCCATCTGTTACATTGTTTCTAAGTCATAAAATGTTTTGCATTGTTTTTATTTGTTTTATTGTGTTCTTAGGGTGAACCAGGCATAAGCAGTGCTGTCGTGCTGAAAGGTCAAAAAGGAGAAGCTGGTATTGAAGGTCCAAGAGGTCTAGATGGAATTCGTGGAGCCAAGGGAAACCCAGGAGTTGTTGGAGAGAATGGTTAATTATTCTTTTAGTTCCCCCTTTGCTCATTCCTTGTTGATGCTAACCAAACTCCTGATCATACCCTACTGCTTCAGGTCCCCCAGGCCTTCCAGGTCCAGAAGGTAGTGCTGGTTTTCCAGGAATAAAAGGATACATGGGACCTAATGGAATGCCAGGTAATTCCTATAATAAGAGGTAACAACAAATATTTTCAACAAACTTTCAACACAAAGCAAAACCATTCCTTTATTTTCCATTTCAGGCAGTCCAGGCCCACCGGGTAAAAATGGAGAGCCTGGTCATAAAGGAAACCAGGGTTCTGACGGTTTTCCTGGGCCACCAGGGCAGAAAGGGGAAACTGGTAAGATAAAAAAAACACTCTTATTTTAAATTGGTTTCATTAGACACATGATGCTTCTTGTAGATCAAAAATTTCCTGGTTTGTCATCTATTGTTCCTTTTCTTTTCTACAGCCATAATAGCAGGCCGGCCAGGGAAACCTGGTGATCCAGGTCAGCCGGGTGAGTCACAGGGCAATACAATCACTCTTGAACATAAAAAAAGAATAAACAAGACATGAAAGTTTGCACAAGCACACTTGCAGGAATAACGAAAACTTGACTGACCTTTTCCTCAACTGCTTCCCTCTGAGTATAGGCAGAGGTAACATACAGAACCTCAGATTTTAAGTACAGTTCATTGAGATTCAAGTGAAGTCACTCTAGGTTGGGAAAATACCTGACCATAGATGGCTAAGCATCACAATCCAGTAAAACTCACTTAGTATCTTCTCTGGATTTTATCCATGTCCCTTCCTTTGCATGGACTTTAAAGGCTAACATGAAGAACATTAGCTTGTGTGGATTAGTTTTTACCAAAATTAATAAAAGATTCTTTAGCTGTGGAGAATTTTCTGATTATGTATTCACTCATCCTGTTTTGCATTCATTGTCTATGCCTGCTTCAGTCTATTCTAGGGAACTGGTGTTTATGCCAATCCATCACTGGCAAGAGATAGAATACACCCAGGGCCACTTCTCCCCGCTGATTGTGCAACCCCCCCCCCAAAAAATACAGCAAATAAAATTCTAAGTTATCAAGATAATGTATCTATTGTTTCTTTATATCCTGAAAGACAGGTCCTCCAGGGGACACTGGATATCCTCGCTTGCCTGCAGCTGGACGTCCTGGGCGAATAGGAGACAGAGGTCCAACAGGTCTACCAGGCATCCAAGGTGAAAGAGGACAGCCAGGAAGGGAAGGAACTTGTGCTCCGGGGCCCAAAGGAGATCGTGGATTATCTGGCAACCCTGGGAGTAGTGGTAAATGAGTTCTACCAAAACACAATTTTTTTTTGTGCCACTATCATCGACATTAATATAGGCCACAATCTTAAAATTCATAAGAGAAATAAGTTTGGATTTTTGAAAGATAGAAATGCTGTCGAACTATACATTTCTTTACGATTCATGTTGCTGTTGTTTTTTGTTTCATTTATTCACGTAACCAAGGTTCTTTAACAGTCATTTCCAAGTCAAGAAAATGACAACTTTTAACCGTATTTTTTAACTTGACTAATTAAAGTATGATGTTTGGACAGTTTTTTAAGCACCTTAGTTACTATTTTCATGACTGATTTATGTCTGACCATACTGTAGGCTATCCTGGCCCACCAGGACCTCCAGGCCCCACGGCATATGGGTCCAAAGGAGACAGAGGAGATCCAGGTCATTTGGGTATCCCTGGTTATTGTGGACCACCAGGAGATCCAGGCTTTCAAGGGCCACCTGTGAGAGTTTGAACGTTTTGTCACAAAATTGAATATTAATGTAGATTTTAGGTTAATTAGTCTTATTTGGTTCTTTTGATGTCAAAACATTTTTATGTAAACCAATGCTTTCAATTAATTTTTTCCTCTCTCTCGCTCTCTTTCTTTGAAGATACATTTTTATTTTTATTTTTACATACATTTTACATACATTTTTAAAGTCCTCTTGGTCTTCTAAAAATGTTTCTAAATTGATTTATTTTTATTTTTCATAATGCAGGCTTACATTTGTGTACCTTCTAAGTGCCAAATGAAATTCTCACTGCAACACTGTAATTCTAATCTTTGACTTCTTTCCATCCTTTATGCCTCTCTAGGGTCCAATAGGTTTACCCGGAGGCCCAGGATCAAGAGGCGATCCAGGCCCTTCTGGAGAACATGGCCCCCCTGGTAATCTATCATCCTTCACCTGCGGACAAAGCGTGATCTATCACTACAGGAGAACAATACTCCAAAGTTGATTTATGTTCTTGCAACAGAGGATCACATAGAATTGAGAATAAAGTAGACAAAGAAAAATAAGATTTATGAGACTTCATTCCCCTTTGTCTGTGATACCTCACATACAGGTGCTGGCCAGTAAATTAGAATATCATCAAAAGGTTGAAAATATTTCAGTAATTCCATTCAAAACGTGAAACTTGTACATTATATTCATGCAATGCACACAGACCAATGTATTTCCAATGTTCATTACATTTAAATTTGATATTCATAAGTGACAACTAATGAAAACTCCAAATTTGGTATCTCAAAAAATTAGAATATTCTGAAAAGGCTGAATATAGAAGACACCTGCTGCCACTCTAATCAGCTGATTTACTCAAAACACCTGCAAAGGCCTTTAAAAGGTCCCTCAGTCTTGTTTTGAAGGCACCACAATCATGGGGAAGACTTCTGACTTAACAGCTGTCCAAAAGACAATCATTGACACCTTGCACAAGGAGGGCAAGACACAAAAGGTGATTGCTAAAGAAGCTGGCTGTTCGCAGAGCTCTGTGTCCAAGCACATTAACAGACAGGCGAAGGGACGGAAAAAATGTGGTAGAAAAAAGTGTACAAGCTCTAGGGATAACCGCACCCTGCAGAGAATTGTGACGACAAACCCATTCAAAAATGTGGGGGAGATCCACAAAGAGTGGACTGCAGCTGGAGTCAGCGCTTCAAGAACCACCACGAGGAGACTCATGAAAGACATGGGATTCAGGTGTCGCATTCCGTGTGTCAAGCCACTCTTGAACAAGAAACAGCGCAAGAAGCGTCTCGCCTGGGCCAAGGACAAAAAGGACTGGACTGATGCTGAGTGGTCCAAAGTTATGTTTTCTGATGAAAGCAAGTTCTGCATTTCCTTTGGAAATCAAGGACCCAGAGTCTGGAGGAAGAGCGGAGAAGCACAGAATCCACGTTGCATGAGGTCCAGTGTAAAGTTTCCACCGTCAGTGATGGTGTGGGGTGCCATGTCATCTGCCGGTGTTGGCCCACTCTGTTTCCTGAGGTCCAGGGTCAATGCAGCCATCTACCAGGAAGTTTTAGAGCACTTCATGCTTCCTGCTGCTGACCAACTTTATGGGGATGCAGACTTCACCTTTCAACAGGACTTGGCACCTGCACACAGTGCCAAAACCACCAGCACCTGGTTCAAGGACCATGGTATCCCTGTCCTTGATTGGCCAGCAAACTCGCCTGACCTTAAACCCATAGAAAATCTATGGGGTATTGTGAAGCGGAGGATGCAATACGCTAGACCCAACAATGCAGAGGAGCTGAAGACGACTATCAGAGCAACCTGGGCTCTCATAACACCTGAGCAGTGCCACAGACTGATCGAGTCCATGCCACGCCGCATTACTGCAGTTATTGAGGCAAAAGGAGCCCCGACTAAGTATTGAGTGCTATACATGCACATTCTTTTCATGTTCATTCTTTTCAGTTGGCCAACATTAGAGAAACAAACATTTTTTCATTGGCCTTTAGAATATTCTAATTTTCTGAGATACCAGATTTGATGTTTTCATTGGTTGTCACCTATAAATATCAAAATTAAACGTAATAAACATCGGAAATACATTGGTCTGTGTGCATTGCATGAATATAATGTACAAGTTTCACGTTTTGAATGGAATTACTGAAATATTTTCAACCTTTTGATGATATTCTAATTTACTGGCCAGCACCTGTACTAGTGTTTTTATAATGGGATGTGAGTACGAACTAATCCCTTTGATTTCTGTATGCATTCTATGTTTTAGGTGACGTTGGAGATCCTGGATACATCCCAGGTTCACCTGGTCGACATGGGCCCAAAGGTTTTCCTGGATCCCCAGGTGTGCTAAATATTTGCCTTAGTGGAAACCTCAAATATTTTTCCCATCTCAGATAATCCTTGTTACATTTGCTGCACACAGTATACATTTTCAAACACATTCTAAGTCCTCTCATTTTGTGTACATACAGGCATCAAAGGTCAACCAACATATAGAAGGGTAATCTATGAACCAGGAGATCCTGGTCCACGTGGTTCTCCAGGTAATCCAGGATTCCCAGGGGTTACTGGACTACCAGGACCAACAGGACCTCCAGGTTATTATTAATATATATATTTTTTTTCAGTATATGCAAAACAACTTTAAAATGTGCTTTCAGGGGTAATTTCTATGTTATTGATAAATGTCATGCAATGGAATACATATTTTTGTCTTTCTTTCATGTATGCTGTATGCAAATGCAAATATTATTAGATTTTTCCTATCTGCATTTTTTATGCATTGCATGAGTGCATTAATTTCAGGAGTGCCTGGCATCAGAGGAGCACGTGGAGGAAGCCCACTGGGCCCTCCAGGATTTACTGGCTACAAAGGGGACAAAGGAAAGGCAGGACTGCCAGGTGTGTAACTTAAACTATGAGGGTTGGACACGCCACAATGTAAACACAATTTAGGCATTTTAAGACCAATTTCCATTTATTTGTCTGGGTACATATCACATTATATTTTCCTTGTACTTTCCAGGTCCAGAGGGAAGGCCTGGATACCCAGGCCATAAGGGTCTTAGAGGTTTGCCTGGCAGAGCCATTACAGGTTACACTGACAGTTTCCTGGTAGTCAGGCACAGTCAGAGCACTCAGGTCCCTGATTGCCCTACTGGTACCAGCCTCATGTACACTGGTTACTCCTTCCTCTTCATCAATGGAAATGAGAGAGCTCATGGTCAAGACCTTGGTACGAAAACACCCCCAGAAATAGCATGTATAATATCCATCACCACATTCTGTAGCTTGGCTTCAATATGTCTTTGACTTTTCATCTTTCAGGCACCACAGGGAGCTGTCTCCCTCGTTTTTCCACAATGCCTTTTGTGTTCTGTGACACGGAGCACACCTGTCGTTATGCTTCTCGTAACGACTACTCCTACTGGCTGTCAACTGATGAGCCAATGCCGGCAAACATGGTTGCCATCACAGCTGACAGACTGGCCTCCTACATCAGTAGGTGAGACAAGAACATGTACATAAACACATTTCTTTCTTCTTTTTTTTTTTTTTTTTGCTTTTTACACAACATAAAACAAACACCATGCTATTTATGTGCATGATTTAGGTGCTCAGTGTGTGAAACCACCTCAAATGTCATAGCCATTCACAGTCAGAAAACTCTGATACCTGTATGTCCAAGAGGTTGGGAGTCAATGTGGACTGGATACTCATTTGTCATGGTAAGATAAAGGTCATTTTAGCATCTGGATGTCTTGATCAACCTTATTATATAAACTGTATTTAATGGTTGAATATTCTGTTATAGCAAACTGGTGCTGGGGCGGAAGGATCTTCTCAACCCCTGATTTCCCCCGGATCATGCATGGAACATTTCCGCCAAGTGCCTTTTATTGAGTGCCATGGCAGAGGGACCTGTAACTACTACCCTGATTCCTACAGCTACTGGTTGGCCTCTCTTGACCCCAGTAACATTTTCAGGTAAAAAAAAAATGTGTTCCAGTTTACCATTTGAATATGAATAGATTAAAATGTACCTTCTGAAGGAGAAAAATGTGCTTTATTGTATATTTGTCTTAGTATATGCTAAGCTAGTAGACATTAATTCATCAGCAATCTACTGAAGGGGATATTCCATTCCAAAGTGAAATTCAATCTGTTGCCATTTTCCCCAGATTTAGATCAATCGGTAAAATAATTTTGTAACCAACCTCATTCTCTTAATCTGGTAGTATTATGTTAGCTTTAGCTTAGCACAAACAATGTAAGTGAATGATAACAACTAGCACTGCACAAGCACGTGATGCAGCAGCGTGATGTCTGGCAGACGTTGTCACTTCTGAGTTTACTGTATAACATTTACAACATCTCACCATAATGACGGTAAACAGTGAGTTTTGTGGTTGCTGCGTCATGTCCTTGTGCCTTGCAGGGGCAACTTACTGCAGTGCTTTGTCGTAATATAGTCCCAAGTCAAAAATAAACTAATGTAATTCCTCCATGTTTGTTACTGATATGAATATTGTGGTGAACAAGAAAAAGTAGGATCATTATTGAATAATATTCTTGACTTTTTTGTTAAATGCTAGTTGTTACCATTCATGTACATTGTTTATGCTAAGCTAAAGCTAACAGATTAGAAAAATGACTAGTAGTAGGCTAGAAGTAGGCTAGTTACAAAATGCTTTTCTCTATTTACTTAAATCTGGACAACATGGCAACAGAGTCAATTTCAATTTGGTGTGGAATATTCCTTTAAGATGTAATTTCCTTCTATTTCTAGTACTGTGCATGTGTGTTTTTGCTTATTCCTGCAGTAAACCATCTCCGCAGACAGTGAAGGGAACTTTTCTACAAAGTGTCATCAGCCGCTGTCGTGTCTGCAGAAAGCTGTGAAAGAGAGGGACAGGTGATCGACTTTAGCAACAGTATTTACAAACAAGTTATTTTGATGCAAGAACTTTAGTAGTCTTTTTTAAATGTACATACTTGTGTTAGGTAATATGGCCTTGTAGTGATGCAGATGTGAGGAAAACATCCCAACAGATGTATAAGGGCATCATTATTTTATTAATGACAAGTTGTTTTTAATTGTTATTCTTGTAATTTAAATTTTAATCTAAAGTCTTGTTGTCTCTTTTTTTCAAGCTTTCTTCTCTTGCTCATATTTAAAGAAAACTGATTGTGACCAACCAAAGTTAAATTGTGAAAATGTACAGCTTTTATTAATTAAAGACCCATCACTGCTCTTCAAATGCTGTTTGAGTTTATTTGACTATACTTCTTGTGTATTGAAATGACTAGATTACTTAGAAACAATAACCCATTACATCACCAACATATCTCTGATACCTTGTGCCAGTAAAATCTATGACGTCCATAACAGTAGGTAACCATAAATTATGCTGATTTTCCTCTAACATCTGTCTGTGATGGATTAAAAAGTGTTATTTTGTTACTTCAATTTGCAAATATGAAGTAATTTGTTCCCACACGCTTAGAGCATTTCATATAATGTCACAATGTTAAATGGAGCATGAAAGAGATTTAACTTTGTGACTCATACTGCCTGATACTCTTTCCAAGCTCTTTCTAAATATACTGTGAGAAGGAAATGCTGCAATAAAATGATGCCTTCTTTGTGTCTTAAGGACAAAACACATCATTAGGATTTAGGGAAAATATTTATTATGTTTTGCTTTTGTGTTTCAGTTTTTGGTTTTAGCTTTTAACAATACAGAATAATTAATAAAAAACATATCAAAATTCAGCACTTGTGGCAATTAATGCTTGGGTTTTAATGCAAGATTGGAACTCCCTTTATGGAGTTTGCGTGTTTTGCCCAGCACCAGTTTTACCACAGTCCATAAACAGACCTACTGGGTTGAGTGAAAACTGTAAATAGCCTTGGTGTTAGTGTGAGAATGATCCAGTATGTATGGAAGCCCTGAAAAGCAACGGAGAAAAAAAAAACATTTTTGTTGTAGTAATTATATGCTTTTATTTTTTCACAGTTCTCATCAAAAAATTGGCAAAAGACAGGTTTTTTTCTCTTGTAAAAAGAGAAAAAGTTTTTTTTTTTACTCATTTACTGCCATTGATAACTAAAGATATCATTGTAAATCCAACCGTTTGCTGCCATTGACGACTAAAGTCGTCATTTGCATTTTGCGGGCATCGGAACAAGCCCCTGTGCTGTGACAGCAAACATTACGGCTCTAAAGCTGATCTTCGTCCGCATATGTTACTTGTCATGTGATCGGGAAGCAGAAAAGTCATGTATTGGTGGATCGTTTTGGGCAGCTGCTGTGAAAAAAGCAAGGAGCGAACCGAAAAAGCTTCTGCCGCTCATAATTCGACAACGGATTAGGAAAGAACCGATAACTCTAGAAACACGTGGATTCTTCCTGACGTAAGAAGTGAGTTAACTCTTTGTTTTGGTTGTTTTGGTTGTTTTTGGCATTGACATCATTGTAGCATGGATAATCTGCATAACCAGGATTTAACGCTGTTGCTATTCAGCTTTGTTAGATTCTGAGAAAGATCAAACAAATTAGCAAATTAAGCTTATATCATGTATAAATATCCAGGATATTTATAGAATTGATAGAAGTTCATACACCAACGGGCTTGGTCTATATTTAATCCAAAGATTAATATTTAATTTAAGATATTTAAATTAATAGCAAAAGTTTATTTATTAAATCAGAAGACTTAAAGGACTCCATTCTGTGTTTCATTTCAAAGAAGAGTCAGGTTTAAAAAGTTAAGAATTTATTACTAACAATTTAAAGATGACAATTTATAAATGGCAATTTATAACAGCTTTGATATTAAAACTTGGTATTAAAAGCAACCTGTGTCTGGGTGAAAACTAAAATGAAATGCGTGTGTCTGGATGCATGGATGGAATCTCAGAAGGTTCCTATCAGAGAGAAACGCATTCTGGGTGAAAGACTTTGTTTTGCAGCTAATTAATTATTTCTTAAAGACAACAGCATACAGACGCAATCTGTCGGAAGTGTCTACATCACCCAGTTAGGAGAGCCCCTTCTGGATCCGAGATGTCAGGTGGGATGACGAACCCAAAGCACGAGGTGGGTAGAAGAACCTTGATGCGACCAAATCGGTCCTGAGATGTCTCCACGTCACAACGACTGATGAAATTGGTTGCGTCTCAAAAGAATCGATAACTCTGAAGGAGTTGTGCGTCAGCTGGTGGCAGGTGGCGTTTATTCGGAGCGATTCTATCGACGTGACAGAACAGCTTATGTGGAAGCTTCGGGCGGCCGACCCTTATCCTCTGGTACTCTCGTGCCACGGAGAGATTTTGGTTGGTTCAGAACTGTCAGCTTGAACTGAGGAGTTTGGTTTTAACAAAATCTCAGGACACGCCCTCTCAGAGATAGAAAGCTTTGGTTATGGAGCAAAGACATGTGAGGTGGTTACCTTTAACCTGAATTCAGCGTCCTGCATGGTGCGTATAAGTGTACATGACCTTCTGGTTACTGATCAAACATTACTGATTGTCATAAATAATAATTATTATTAACCAAAGAATAATAAGTCATTTCAGTAACTAAATACATTTATAATGAACCATAATGATTATTTATGATGATTATTTATTAACCTTGTAATAAACAGTGAAAAGAGTTTATTAAAAAATTTTATTTTAAATCTTGAAGTGTCCTTCATCTTGGGACGGCACAGCAGACAGATCAAAGGCAGTCAGATTAAAAATGGTTTAGCAGACTTTATGTCTCCTGTAACGGATAATCTGTGGACAGAAGTACAGCTTGACCCAGCTCGACCTAGCTGGGGAAGTGTGACCTTTGGGTCACAAATGAGGCCATTCATGTCGCTACATCATCAGAGAGCACAATGTTCTGTGACTCTTCAAAAAAAGAGTAAAAACACTCACAAAATGCTGGAAACCAGGGGCTTTTCTGATCAGGAAACAGCTGGCAGCGAATGAGTTAAATCAGCCAAAAATGAAAAAGTTAGTTTTCTTCTGAACATTTGCAAAGTTTTTATTTTTTTTTTTTTCTGAGCCCAGAAAGGCAAACAAAAAAGTATGCTTTTCTCTTGTGAATTTTCCAAGTACCGTATTTTCCGGAGTATAACCCTTTGATGCATAATGGTCACCACAGTGGACAGGTACTCAAAATTGTTATTTATTTGTTTTTGCTATTCAGCACAGCTGTTGAAGACTTTATTGTATTTGAGCCCCTCCATTTGGACTTCAGTAAGTCAAGCCAACATATTTCATGCTCAGAATGCACGCTGTCCACTGAGGTGGACATGTAATAAATTATTTGTAAATTATAAAATTTTACAAAAAATATTTGTTGAAATTTGTTTCATTCACACCTAAAGACGAATGAAAAAAATTGTTGAAAAAAATTATGGTTGAAGATTTCATAATTCATGCATCAAAGGGATAAGTTGCTCCAGAGTATAAGTCGCACCAGCCATAAAATGTATAATGAAGAAGAAAAAAAAACATATAAGTTGCACTGGACTATAAGTCACATTTTGGGGGGAAATTTTATTATTTTTCTTACAAAATCTGAGACCAAGCGTTTCACATTGCAAGACAAGTACCGGTAACATTAACAGAATAAACTACCAGGGTACAGCAGCGCACCACGGTCTCCAGCAGAGGATGGCGGTGTTTCAAACCCTCCCAGCGGGATAGGGGAGCTCATTCCTGGAGCCACCCGGCCTGTGGCAGCTCGCCACAGGCTCCAGCAGGTGATGGCGGGGCAGAGGAGCTGAAATCTGGACTGGAGCCAGCCCGCAGCAGTGCACCACGGTCTCCAGCAGGTGATGGCGGGGCAGAGGAGCTTACTCCTGGCCCGGAGCAGGTCCGCAGCAGCGCGGTATACATAATTTGGTATATAAGTCACTCCGGAGTATAAGTCGTAGAACCAGCCAGACTACGAAAAAAAAGTGTGACTTACAGTCTGGAAAATATGGTGTGTATTTTTAGGCCCGAGCAGCGAAAGCGCTGCGAAGGCCTCTTGTTTTTGCTCTGATTATTATTATTTTTTGTTATTCCGTGCCCCCTTTGAACAGCTTTTTGGGGACCTTAACATACCCCAAAACTCACAATATTTTGCACACTTGTCAGGCCTGGTGAAAAATTTGATATTTTAAAGGTCCCGAAAAAATCGCAAAGAAAATGGCTGAACAGCGCCCCCTACAAAGTGAAAAAAACCCCTCTCCATAAAGCTTAGTTTATCGTACAGTTATGAAATTTGGTACACTTGTAGTACTCAACAGTCCGCACAGAAAAGTCTCTTGCAACCATGGTCAATATCAAACAGGAAGTCGGCCATTTTGGGTTGAAATGGCGATTTTTTGCCGTTTTTGCCCTTTTTAGGGTCCGTTTCTGATTGGATTGCTCGATCATTTTTCGCACGATCGTCTCAAACATTGTGTAAAATTGCTCAGAAGGGATGGGCGAACAAAATGAGATAAGGATTCTGAGTTTTCGTATATGTTGAAGGGGCGGAGCCAGGCCTCGAAGTTTGACTACTCGCCAAAAATATTTAAATTGCTATAACTTCATAACTGAATGGAATAGAGTTACCAAACTTTCTGTGGTCATTCGTCATCCACCCACAAAGTAAATTGAAAGGTCGGATGATGACATCACACAAGCCCCGCCCCCTCAGGACCAAAAAGATCAAGTTTTACTGTGAAAGGTCCCAAATTGCCCCATTTCACTTAATCACCACAAATTTGTAGCTGGTAACTCAAGACAAGTGGGGGTTGCTTGGCGTAACTTTATGGGAGTTTTCGGCAGAGGGCGGGGCTGTGGTGGCGCGGCGAATTCAGGCGTACCGCCTTGGCCTTACGTTTGCCTCCCATTTCGTCATTTCCAAAGATATCGTCACGAAACTTCTTGTGAGTGATCCTAGTCCGGCCCCCCAAAAGATCTGATGTGAACATCTGGTGGGCGTGGCCTATTTTCTGAAATAGCGCCCCCTAGGACCATTAAAACTATTAGCCCCAAGCCATGCTTTGACTGAGGATTACGAAATTTGGTACACTAATGTGGTGTCTCAGGACCTACAAAAAAGTCTCTTGGAGTCAAGTTCAAAGTCGCACAGGAAGTCGGCCATTTTGGATCAAGTACGCGATTTAGTGGTTTTCGCACACGTTGTTTGGAGAGTGATGCTCCGTCGCCCTTTTCACCAATCTCCTTCAAACTTCTGCTATATACCCTTAAGACATAGGGGAAAAAATTCAACCGTCGGATTTTTCAAAAGTTGAAAGGTGTGGGCGTGGCTAAGCCTCAAACTTTGACCTGTCGCCACGCTACTCTTTTTTTCACAGCTCCCTACTGGACTCCTTTTACCCAATCACCAGGATTCTGTGGCAAACAGCAGTAGACAAGTTGAGGTTACTTGGTCTCCAGTACTGGCAGGTTTTGAAAAAAGGCGGGGCTTTGGGACCATGGCGAAAATCGCCATCACGCCATGGAAATACGTTTGTCTCTCATTTCTTCAGTTATCGTGATATTGCTACGAAACTTCTGGTGAGTGATCCTAGTCTGAGCTCCAAGAGAAATAGACAGCTGAATTTTGTGGGCGTGGCCTATGTTTTGAAATAGCGCCCCCTAGGACCATTTAAACTATTAGCCCCAAGCCATGCTTTGACTGAGGATTACGAAATTTGGTACACTAATGTGGTGTCTCAGGACCTACAAAAAAGTCTCTTGGAGTCAAGTTCAAAGTCGCACAGGAAGTCGGCCATTTTGGATCAAGTACGCGATTTAGTGGTTTTCGCACACGTTGTTTGGAGAGTGATGCTCCGTCGCCCTTTTCACCAATCTCCTTCAAACTTCTGCTATATACCCTTAAGACATAGGGGAAAAAATTTAACCGTCGGATTTTTCAAAAGTTGAAAGGTGTGGGCGTGGCTAAGCCTCAAACTTTGACCTGTCGCCACGCTACTCTTTTTTTCACAGCTCCCTACTGGACTCCTTTTACCCAATCACCAGGATTCTGTGGCAAACAGCAGTAGACAAGTTGAGGTTACTTGGTCTCCAGTACTGGCAGGTTTTGAAAAAAGGCGGGGCTTTGGGACCATGGCGAAAATCGCCATCACGCCATGGAAATACGTTTGTCTCATTTCTTCAGTTATCGTGATATTGCTACGAAACTTCTGAGAGGGTGCTCGCTGCAGAACTACAAAGGCGGAGCTGCACCATAAGGTGGAGCTGCACCAGAGTCAACCCCGCCCATTCACGCAAACTCAGCCTAGCCCACTGACTTCCGTTTTTGTTTTCAACTTTATCGCAAACTGACCTGACCCACATGAATTACGGCTGTTACTAGTTTACAGTCGTTAATGCTATGTTCTGTGCTCCAATTAAACAAGATAAATATAACTTGCTACATGACAAAGTCTGAATATATCCCGAAATAAAAAGGTTTCTCATAGCGAATATGTGCCCACAGCCGCTCTAACAAATGTCCTGTCCAACAGCATATCACCCCTCCCTGTGGGCTCTGGTAGTCCAGTGGCAAGATCGTCTGACTTACGTTTTGCTTTCCCCTCAGCTGATGCTGGTTCGATTCTCGGTGGGGTCGGCAACAATCTATTCAGCCAGCTGAAACAATTAATTTGTTCATATTTTAGTTGTAATGTTCATTTTCAGCAAAATATTTATGTCTCTACAAGTTCTTTGAATTTGGTCGTTCCTAAACAGCATTTTAGTTGAAACTCTGCTCACAGATGGACTCACACTGGCTAAATAAACGAATGAATAAATAAAAAAAAACACATTAGTCATTATATGTTAAACGGCATACCAATAAATTGTTGTAAACATAGTACTGGCAAGTGTAGCTAGAAATGAGGAAAAGAGATTATAGGATATTTCCACTGCTGGGAGGCGAACCTGCGCAAAACTGCATGTTAACCTGACACCATCACCACTACACCACCGCATCTGATAAAAATTAGGTGGCGTTACATTTTATTATGTTATTTGGTGTGTCTTTGTAGATGGGATGTATGATTTTTCTGGCGGTGTCTCAGTAGAAGTCATTTCAGAAATAATTTGTCAGAAAATTCACAGAATATCCAGATTTGAGAACCAAGACCAGACCCGCTTTGGGGGAGGAGACCAAATTGAAGCTGAGATGGGAAGAAAATGCATGAATGAGGCCAAAAATGGCTTTGGCGTGTTTCTTATGAGGAAATGACAATATAACATGATTAAAAGTTCCAAAAGTTAGATTTTTAATTATATGGAACCTTTACAAAAACTGTTCAATTAACTTCTCAACTCCCTCCTCAATCTTGCATTTTTTAGCTATAACACCCTCTTTAGTTCCAGAATGCTATAAAGTCTGACAACTGGAAGGAATTGGACTGACTCCGATAGGATGGGCGGGGCTGATTCTGGAATGGGCGGGGCTGACTCTGGTGCAGCTCCACCTTCTGGTGCAGCTCCGCCTTTGTGGTTCTGCAGCGAGCACCACTTGAAACTTCTGGTGAGTGATCCTAGTCTGAGCTCCAAGAGAAATAGACAGCTGAAGTTTGTGGGCGTGGCCTATATTCTTAAATAGCGCCCCCTAGAGCCATTAAAACTTTCAGCCCCAAGCCATGCTTTGACTGAGGATTACGAAATTTGGTACACTAATGTGGGGTCTCAGGACCTACAAAAAAGTCTCTTGGAGCCAAGCGTAAAGTCGCACAGGAAGTCGGCCATTTTGGTGCAAGTACGTGATTTAGTGGTTTTCGCACACATTGTTTGGAGAGTGATGCTCCGTCGCCCTTTTCACCAATCACCTTCAAACTTCTGCAATACACTCTTAAGACATAGGGGAAAAAATTCAACCGTCGGATTTTTCAAAAGTTGAAAGGTGTGGGCGTGGCTAAGCCTCAAACGTTGACCTTTCGCCATTACTTTACTTGACTTAATAACTCCCATGTGCATGATCAGATCTTTTTCGAACTTTGTCTGTGTGATCATTGACCATATCTGTAAACAATGACAATGTGGACAGCTGACATCACCTAAGCCCCGCCCCCTGACTACAGGAATTTATTTTTTATGCTGAAATGCCCATATTTGTCCCCTCTAATTTAGTCAACATGACCCTAAGGTCATGCACTGTCTTCATGATGCTGTAATGACCATTCAGATCTGATAGCTTTCCAGAAAGGGAGGGGCTTTGATGCCATGGCGAATTCTGGCGTAACGCCGTAATCTTAATATTCAATTTAATGGTGAGCTCAGAGGGGATGCTGAGTCAGGGTGAGGTGCAGACTAGGAGGCCATTCGCGGTTTCTGGTGTCGGGGTGGTTGACGTTTCTGTTCTGTCAGACGTGCACTGGTGCGACGGCAGACCGGAGCGGCGCGGAGCTGCGAGGGCCGAACGACGCTGCTTGCAGCTTTAATTGTTATTCTTTTTCTGTCCACTAGTCAGTGCTACAGTGAAAGTGAGTTTAGAAACCACAAAGTCTGAGAATTTAGTCCATAAATGAGGTCACCCATTTCTAGTGGAGTTAAGTGCCCACCCTGTAATCGAAGGGCTGCAGGTTCAAGCCCCGCACATTTTTTAGCATTCGTGTCGGTGAAATCGGTGGCACCAGCTTAGCCTCGTTTCCATCGGTGCACCCCAGGACAGCTGTGGTTACGATGTAGCTCATCACCACCAACATATTTGTGTGCGTGGGTGAATGACTGATTGTGTTGTAAAGCGCCTTGGGGGGGTGGTATAACCCTTGGAGTAGCAATATCAATTACATGCCATTTACCGTAATTACAAATATAGTATGAATGTAATAGTAATGGTCACCAGAAAGTTATTTATGATGCAAATTATTTTATGTAAGTTCTCATTAGCGACATAAAAAACATCTTCAAAAACCATTTTAACTTATTTAAAAAAAGTACTTTTGCGCATGCAGCCACTGCCACATGCTTTTACAAGTAACTCCGGAAGGTAGAAGCACATAGAGGAAATAGATTTTGCTAAATAAAATAAAACTTTAAGAATAACAGACCCACACACTCTTCTAATCCAATAGGAGGCAAACTAACTTTTTTCCTTTTTCAAAATGTGTGGGAATACAGCTTTATCAAGAAAATGCTATGCCACCTTGAATTATTCAAGCCTTACATGGTCTGGTGCAGACAGCTATCGGGGAGGATAGAAACACGTTTGCTGTGTAGGGCTCTCCTGCTTCCTGCTTAACAGGATTATTCCGCTCCCGACTGCTCTCACTAATTGTTTAGACAGCATGTTTCAGGCCTCTACACATCTGTAACTGAGTTAGAATGGCAATCTGTTGAAAGGTTGGTTCTCTTCAAGGTTGTCTGCTGTTTTAACGACACATCCATCTAACTTTAGTCACATGCTTCAGTTGAGCTTCACAGACTCAAAAATATTTCTTAAAAAAAGTAAAAAATCCCATGAAAAAAATGTTAAATTACCTTTTATTTGCTCTTTTCTTTTTTAATTATCTCCAAACAAAATTGGCATACCCAACTAGTTAATTACGAATTCACTGCCCTTCTGCATGAAAAATGTTAGAAACTGTATAACTGACTGTCATGCATTCCTGTGATTAAAGCATGTACCGTTAGAAAATCATTATGGCTTGTGACTAAAACATCTTTATTCAGATGCATCTAAACTGTAAAGTTAAACAGAGCAGAAATCCCATTAAAGAGAAGCCCCAGAGCAAGCTCACCAGGCTGCAACTAATGATAAATTGACCTTTGCGGCCTCTGGATCTTCAAACATTTCTGCGTCATCATTGATTAGACTTTATGGCACAGCGGGAGTAATAAAATCATTGTTTCCTTCATGGTAACATCATTAAAGTTTTATTTTACGACTGCACACGGTGATAGGTTTTACTGTAATTTGCTGCAAAACGTGTCCTTCAGTATGAATGCACACGTGACACTAGTGAAAGAGTTGGGATGATCTACTCGCAAACAGCCAGATTCTCGGGGCTGCGAGCATGTTATAAAGCTGATGACGGCGATGATGATGAAAATGTCCTTATTTTGGCTTTGCTGCTCACCATTAACAGCCGGTGTATATTAGAGAGTACATGCTCCGATGCGTTAATGGGAACAAACTGTGTTGAAAATGGTCTTGACGCATGCACCTGCGCTCTCCTCCTCCCTTCGTTGAGCTTGACTGCTACTTATAACGCAGACATCTCACTGTGGTTTGCATTGAGTGCATTTGTCGTGGTGTCTTGCTGTGAAAAAAACTTGTGCATTACAGAAGAATCGTCCTGATCAGGAATGGCCCGCGTCTTGTGCATTTTTGGACTCCTGTGTTCTGTAATGGGTACTGTTGAAAATAGAGGCATTGAAGAAGGATATGACAACATGCAATTTCAGCAAGATGAGCTGTCAATGCTCAGAAAATTACATGATAATTTGGTAAGAACTGTAGTCTGTTTCTTTCTCTTTTACTCATCATTTTTGTCTGCATCTCTGGCGAAGTCAGTCTTCTTCCTTGTGGCAGAATCAAACCCTGACCTGCAGCTAAAATCCTATTTTATGCAGCACAATTTCTTTTTTAAATCACATCTTAAGATTGTTGTCTCACAAAATCATTTAATTTTTTTGTTTGTTTTCATTTTAGTGAATTTGTGAGCTCCACATTGTGCCATGACCAATTTTTTTTATTTTATTTTTTCATAATTTTCTTCTTCAGGCTGATTTGTGGTGGTTAGTAAGACACTTGATGCATTACTGCCACACACTGGGGTTGAGTGGGAAAGGCACTGGGATTCTAAATACTATCTATTTCAGTGTGAAAAAAAACTATGAAGAATAATAGAAATACAGACATGTTTTGTTGGCCTTGGGCCTAGAAACAATGTTAAAGTGCATGCTGCCACATACTGTTTTGGGGTTTGCAACCTCAAGCCTTTTGTAGACAATGTCAATTTAAATGGACCTCAGTGGGGTAGCACCTGGGGTGGCCAATCAGATTTCAAGACTGACGTGTGCAACCCCAGGTCACTCCCTAGACACGCTCCTGTTAATATAGCTTTGCAATATGAAGGACTTAGTTTGAAATCTAATTGTTCAATTTATTTAAAGTTTGTATTTTTTTTATGTTTTCTTCAACAGGAATCAAGAAAGAAAGAAGACCTAATGAGTTTGATTCAAGAACTTTCCAAGCCTGAAGAGGAAATTCTATATGAAGACTTGAAGGACACTACAAAGCAGGACACAAGTGAAGAGAAGAGTGAGGAGAAGAATCGGCGTGAAGAGAATGATGGCTTGACAACCCGACCTTCAACTAAGCCCTGCAGAGTCTTCTTCTGGAAATCCTGGGCTTCATGCTGACTTCATCCTGCTTTGTTTCAAACAACATAAACTAATTGTCCAAAGTTTCACCATGAGTTCATTTTGCTTCGTTCATCTTTCATTTCTAACCTTTAAACTCCTGAAAAAAAAAAATCAAAAACGTTGTAACGCTTGTTTTTATGTTCATTTGCAGAAATTCAATGTTTAAGTTATTTTATTTCTCCACATAAAAATTGTTACTACAAGTTAAACACTGAATCTTTAGAAACAACTTACGAATGTTTATAACATGTGCCTTTTCTCACCTTACTTGTCTTAAGCAGTAAACCTTTTCTGAAGCAGGACTTCTCAATAAAAGCATTCATGACACATCTGGATTTGTTTTGGGATGATTTCCTTCACATCATGTCAGAAACTTTAGATTGTTATTTTTCATGCAATCTAAGTTGGTGCACGTGTTCTCTTGAAAGAAAATTGTACTCAGCTCATAGCAAATGCAAAACCTTTCGCTTGTCTTGAGATCTGATTTTTTTCCCCCAGCTCGTGCAATCCTCACTTCTGTTTAAATGTCCTCCAAATACTTTTTGTTTTTGCTGCTTGTTTGAGCTGAAGTTGCCCTTGATCCGGTGTGCCTGCATTGTTTAAAGTTGACAGTCTGGCTTTGAATTTCTAATTCTCATTAAATGAAGAGTCACAACAGAAATGATACTACGAAGTCCTGTTTGTCTTGCTTGTGGGAGAGAGGCATTGTTAAATGAGCCCCTGCAGAGATGTAAAAGTCAGCAGTCTTTGCAGACGGCCGGCTGTGGTCCACTGACCTACAGACGTTAGTGCATTGGATTTATTGGGAGAAATAAAACAACAAATATTACTAACATTTAATAATCAAATGTTCAATTTGCCTTAAATATTCAGTTATTCAACACCTGTCCTCTGTGCAGTGCTTAAGCCAGAATAAAATAACAAATCTCATGCATGTCTCACATTTCTGCATACATCTGCAAAAAAAATAGCATTTCACTAATACACTGTTTATAAGGCTGTGTTCTTGCCTGTATAAAATGTCCTTTTACAGCATTTATTGCCGCAAAAACGATCGTAAGTTTAGTTTCGGTTGCTCAGCAGAAAATAATAACCTTTAAGATTGTTTTGGTAAACTGATGTAATGTTTCTAAAAGGATGCATGCATGTAAAACACATTTACAGAGAATTACATGAACTCATTAAACTAAAACATGTAAAGAAATTAAACAAAATTAAAATAACACAGGACATAAGTAAAATGCCTTAATGAAGAACTTGTGTATAAACTGGACATAAGGGCACACAGGGAAAATAAATTAGCTGAGATGCATAGGAAGAAAGGGAATGAAAACCATGAAGAGGATGAGTGAGGAGATGAAGCAGGAATTTATGAAAGTACCCTTGTTGGAGCAAAACTGCAGTCAAAGCTTGTCTTAACCTCTTTTTCTTTTCCCTCAGGCCATTAAAACTCAACAGGACAGTTTTCCTCTGCAGGAACCAGTCAGCACCCGCTGCAGAGCCACTTCAGCATATTAATAGTGTATGAGGATGAAAATACAAAGCTGGTTTGGGTGGGCATGCAGCTTGGTTGCTGTGTTTCAAATCTAAAGCTGTACAAAGAGTATGAGCTTCAACATTAAGCTTTAGATTCAGACTTCTCCTCAACGAAAGGCTTTATTTCATTCAGATGTTTATTTTCACTCTGAGGCATTCAGAGGGGAAATACTGAGCCATGAAGCTACATCAAAAGCAAATAACTGAGTCTTAATTGAACACAGACTAATTATTTTTAATGAGCAGCACTGAAAGTCCTACTTTTGACTAGGAGTTTCTTCATTCACTACCAATGAGAATGTCAAAAAGAGACGAGTGGTGTCTCAGAGGCACAACACACATAAGCACGATGAGAAGGAGGAACGTTTACGACGTGCTCACAAAGCAACAAACAAAACAGGCAAATGTTCAACTTATTACGTTAATCTAGATAAATGCAAATTCTTTATTTAGTAATTAGGATTATGAGTTTGTAGAAAGCATGATGCTCAACAACAGCGACATTTCTCAGCAGTCTGGTAACAAGTAAAATTTTACCTCTAAAGCCTAAAGTAACAACATCACAGAGGAAGGTTTAATCATCACTAAGATTCTGTAAAATGTGTCAGCTCAGCTGTGATCATTAGCATGCTATAACGCCTCTGTCACAAATAGGGTTGTCACGGTATGAAAATGTCACCTCACGGTTATTGTGACCAAAATTATCACGGTTTTCGGTATTATCGCGGTATTTTTTAAACGGTGTTGCATATGTTCAGAAAGCATTGATAGTCCTGTTCTACACAAACTGAAATAGTTCTGAAAAGGTTTAACAGTGTTTATTAAACCTAAAATAACACAAAGCCTTAGCAAAAGTGCAACTTTTCACAAGTAAAGGAACAAATAGCTTCTTTTTCTGGAACGTGTTACAGTAGTCAGTGCAGGTTTAAATTATACAAATCCAAACATTCAAAACATAAACAATATGTAAACAAATCAAAGAAACACCACTTGTTTTCTCATATACTTGTTTTCTTTATTATCAAAATGAAAATCTAAAACTCCAGTCCACACTTGACTTGAGCACTGTACAAGTCAACCTTAAAAAAATATGTATTTAAAATAAATAGCCACTTTAAACAAATTACTAAAAAAACTACTACACTATGTAATCAAATCCAAATGTTCAAGTATAAATGGCATTGAATAAGTAAACAAATCAATGACAAGGAACTAATTGTATATTTCTCTTCATCATCAACAAATAAGATGCTTCATCCAGCAACAGGGTGTCCGTGACACGGTTTAAATGCTGGCAGAGGACGCTGCGGCTGCAGTATATAGTGACCCGTTGCATTCTCCGTCAACCAAAAGTCCTCGCGTCATGCATTTAAGCTAAAATGCTAATGTTATCTTACCTTGCACTGGCTGTAGAGACGTGGGTGATGGTCACGCAGATGTGCCATGAGATTCGAAGTGTTGCTGCCTTTTGCAGACACTTGTTTCCTGCACGTTCTGCAAACGGGATAGCCGTCTTCTATTAACTGTCCCTCAGCAATTTTCAGAAATCCAAAATATGCCCATACTTCCGATTTAGTCTTCTTTGAGGGCTGATGGATGTCCTGGGCGCTGTTGTTTCCTCCTTCGGCCATTATTTCAGCTTCAAAGTTTTGGTAACGTTGCAAACTAAAAAGTGCGTGTGCGCGCCGCGGGAACTTCAGCTGAAGCGACGGTGGCTGGTAAGGGTCACCGCTCTGAAACCGCGGCCACGGTAAACCCACCGAGATAATTTAGTTTTTTAAAAACTGGAAGGTTATTTTTATTGTCTACTTTTTTACCGGGGTTTACCGCTATACCGGTTACCGTGACAACCCTAGTCACAAATCTGTCTCAGATTCAGGCTCAAGCTTTATCTAACAAAACTAAATGAAAATTTACGTCTGGTTCACTTTTTTCAGACAATCACCCTAATCTCAAAGCTGTTGCACAAAATGTGCAATCTTGTAAAAATACAGAACAAAAATAAGGATTCCAGTTGGGAGAACCCAGTGTTTTGTTTTGATTTTAATAATTGATTGCATGGGATTTTCTTTCTTTTTCACCATTTTTAGTCACCAGACAACAAATAATTTGACATTTTTACACAGAGCCACAAAAAGTAATGCACTAAAGACATAAACGTGTAGAATTCATCTTGCAGATTAACAGTCATGCAGTCTGAGGTCACTGGGTGTTTCAGGTCTTTCCAAACATCAGATGCCCTCACCCAGATCACCATACCAAGGTTGATCAGAACCCAGCCTGTGTCCCAGGAGCTCGTGTCCATGAATCAGCCTTCTTTATCCTCCTAACACCAAGTCTTGCCTAAACACAAAATCACAGTTTAAATACAATTTTACAGTTGTTACATGAAGATAAAGACTAAAATGTGAAGGAACTTCACATGAAAAGTATCTTGGCTTTCTGAAACAGTACACCTAAAAGCCGAGGTGGCGGAGACGGCCTCTGGACTGGAGGCGGCGGAGACGGCCTCTGGACTGGAGGCGGTGGTGACGACCACTGGACTGGAGACGGCGTCGACCACTGGACTGGGGACGGCGTCGACCACTGGACTGGGGACGGCGTCGACCACTGGACTGGGGACGGCGTCGACCACTGGACTGGAGGAGGAGGCGTCGAACCCTGGACTGGAGGAGGAGAAGTCAACCACTGGACTGGAGGAGGAGTTGACCACTGGACTGGAGACGGTGTCGGCCACTGGACTGGGGACGGCGTCGACCACTGGACTGGGGACGGCGTCGACCACTGGACTGGAGGAGGAGGCGTCGACCACTGGACTGGAGGAGGAGTCGACCACTGGACTGGAGACGGCGTCGGCCACTGGACTGGGGACGGCGTCGACCACTGGACTGGGACGGCGTCGACCACTGGACTGGGGACGGCGTCGACCACTGGTCTGGGGATGGCGTCGACCACTGGACTGGAGGAGGAGACGTTGACCACTGGACTGGAGGAGGAGATGTCGACCACTGGACTGGAGGAGGAGACGTCGACCACTGGACTGGAGGGGGAGACGTCGACCACTGGACTGGAGGGGGGGACGTTGACCACTGGACTGGAGGGAGAGACGCCGGCCTCTGGACTGGAGGGGGAGACGTCGGACTCTGGACTGAAGGAGGAGACGTCAGCCTCTGGACTGGAGGGGGAGACTTTGGACTGGAGGGGATGTCGACCTCTGGACTGGAGGGGGCGTCGACCTCTGGACTGGAGGGGCCATCGACCTCGGGACTGGAGGGGGCGTCGACCTCTGGACTGGTGGGGGCGTCGACCTCTGGACTGGTAGGGGCGTCGTCCTCGGGACTGGAAGGGGCGTCGACCTCTGGACTGGAAGGGGCGTCGACCTCTGGACTGGAAGGAGCGTCGACCTCTGGACTGGAAGGAGAGTCGACCTCTGGACTGGAAGGAGCGTCGACCTCTGGACTGGAAGGAGCGTCTACCTCTGGACTGGAAGGAGAGACGCCGGCCTCTGGACTGGAGGGGGAGACGTCGGACTCTGGACTGAAGGAGGAGACATCGGCCTCTGGACTGGAGGGGGAGACTTTGGACTGGAGGGGATGTCGACCTCTGGACTGGAAGGGGTGTCGACCTCTGGACTGGAGGGGCCATCGACCTCGGGACTGGAGGGGGAGTCAACCTCGGGACTGGTGGGGGCGTCGACCTCGGGACTGGTAGGGGCGTCGTCCTCGGGACTGGAAGGGGCATCGACCTCTGGACTGGAAGGGGCGTCGACCTCTGGACTGGAAGGAGCGTCGACCTCTGGACGGGAAGGAGCATTGACCTCTGGACGGGAAGGAGCGTTGACCTCTGGACGGGAAGGAGCGTCGAACTCTGGACGGGAAGGAGCGTCGACCCCAGAGCGTCGAACTCTGGACGGGAAGGAGCGTCGACCTCTGTCGGCTTCTGGTCCGGAGGTGCCGGCTTCTGGACCGCCGACTTTTGGACCGCCGACTTCTGGACCTGGACTGTCGGCTTCTGGTCCGGAGGCGCCGGCTTCTGGACCACCAACTTCTGGACCGCTGACTTTTGGACCTGGACCGTCGACTTCTGGACCGGAACCTTCGACTTCTGGACCGGAACCTTCAACTTCTGGACTGGAGGCGTCAACTTCTGGACCGGAGGCTTAGACTTCTGGAGTGGAGGCGGAGCCGCTGCACGAGGGGCCGCTGCCTTCTGGAGTGGAGGTGGAGCCGCTGCAGTCGGGACCGCTTCCTTGGCTGGTGCCGCCGGACTGGGCGCTGACCACTGGACAGGCTGACCTGGGGGTGGAGCCTCTTGGACAGACTGGCCCAGGGGCGGAGCGTCCTGGACCACCGCTGGAACTGGCGCTGACTGGACTGGTGGCGCGGGACCTGGCGCTGACTGGACTGGTAACGCGGGACCTGGTGGAACCGGTAACTGGAAAAGCAGGGAGGATAGATTGTCCAGCTGGAACTCCTGGAGACTGAGGATCTGATGGATTCGGACCAGTTCAGCTCGGAGACCGGCGAGCTCTGTTGGATGGGCTGCGAGCTCGGTCCTTTGGCCTGGAGACGAGAGAGCTGCTGACTGTACCAGAGGCGGGGCCGCTGGCTGGACAAAAACCTTCTCCTGGAGATACAGGGAGGATAGGGTGTCCAGCTGGAACTCCCAGAGGCTGACGAGCTGACGGATCCGGCCAAGCTCCACCTGGAGACCGGCAAGCTCTGTCAGCTGGGCTGTAGGCATGGTTCCTCAGCCTGCAGATGACGGAGGCGCTGATTGGACAGGAGACGAGACTGCTGGTCTGACTGGGGGCGGGTCCAAGCTGGCGCGCCGAGCCGGGGCAGCTGCGAGCTTGCGGCTCTGTTCTGGGACAAGGGGTGACGGCGAAGCCTGGCATCCTTCCCAACGCCATGGGCCAACTCCAGGGGAGCACAGAGCCAGTCTGGTGCCCACATTGCAGGAGCGGTCCATCTGCGCCTCCCCGTCCAAGTCTCCATCCAGTTCCGAGAGGGTGGTTGAGGATCGCTGGGGCCCGGGCTCGGTGGCAGCGTCCGCGGCGAGGTGATGCCGGAGGAAGAGGAGCCGGCCGGTGGTCCTTGGCGAGAAACTGGAGCAGGTTCTCCCAAGGGATAACCTCCCCGCTGGATCCTTCTGTGGGTTGGCTCATTCTGTCACGACGTGCCGGTGAGTGGAACGGAGGTGAGGATCCACACGGTGGGGAGGAATCAGGCAGGTAGACAAACTGGGTAACGTAAAATGTTTTAATAACAAACGCACACAGGACATGGGAACAATGAGCCAACAAGAGACACAGAACTGGAGGGGTTTAAATACAAGTGGGCTGGGAGCTTGGGTGATACGAAAACGAGAGGCAGGTGGGAGCAATTAACAGAGACACATTGCTGAACAGAATGGGGAGACAGGACAGGGTGTGACACAGAACACACGAAGGTTTACACAGGTTTACAGGAAGGCATGGAGAAAGCTGTATGATCATGTTGACTGCTTCAATGCGTCTATGAATTTAAAATTAATGTATAAGTGAAACTCGAAGAATGAGAATATTGTGCAAAAGTCCATTTATTTCATTTTGACTGAGAGACCATTTTAAGGAACACTTGGCAGTTTTGATTTGCTTTTAGCACCCCCTAGTGTCCAATTAGTAAAACCAAAAGCAAAATGTATCTCTTCACAGTGCATTCATCTTTTTAACTCCTTAGGCCAACAGCTCCTCAGCCTTCATTAGTTTCTACAGGCGCGGTTCATCCCTAAATCAAACAAATCAGTTATGTTCATTATCTAAAACATCAAAGTATCAGAATGTAGTGCCAGGCATGCCAGCTCAATGTTTTCTAAGTTCAATAGGTGGCCCACAACTTTGAAGTTGCAAGTGCAAAAATCTGGCCACAGAGGGCGGAAGGGTTCTCAATGACTTTTCATTAACCCTGTGAAGGGACATGTTAAAACATACTGGCTCAAAAAATATTTAAAAATATCAAAACTTTTCAGAGTATAGCTTTAAAGGCTCAGGAACATTTGCAGGTGTTTTGAATTAATTAGCTGAATGTATGACATTTAGGGGCTTGACAAACGGGAGGTGACAAACGACCGCGATCAGCAAAATTCGTCGCTGTCACTTTTATTACCTGATACACGGGCGGAGACCCCCTATATAAAACACAATCATAATCAACTTCTCCTTCATGTTTGCTCGGAGATGTACGGAGCATCCTGCCCGCTCATTGGTCAGTGAACGAAACCTCCGTTGATTGGTCCTCGTCCGAGCGACAGCGATGAAAAGTTGAAAATATTTCAACTTTCTGGGATCGCGTCGCTGGGTCGCCTGTGCACGACACGTGCACGAGTGCAAAATTTCACACGCACGTTTTTCGCGTATTGCTTAGTAGGACTGAGACCCTCCTCCTTGAACCGTCACCTTATCGTGGTGGAGGAGTTTGAGTGTCCCTAATGATCCTAGGAGCTATGTTGTCTGGGGCACTTAGTGCCCCTGGTAGGGTCTCCCATGACAAACTGGTCTTAGGTGAAGGGTGAGACAAAGAACGGTTCGAAGGATCTTTCATGGCGGTTAAAACGAAGAGTCGGAGTACCCGGCCCGGAGGGTTACCGGGGTCCCACCCTGGAGCCAGGCCTGGGGTTGGGGCCCGTGAGCGAGCGCCTGGTGGCCGGGCTTTCGCCCATGGGGCCCGGCCGGGCCCAGCCCGAACCGGATACATGGGCTCGTCCAACTGTGGACCCACCACCCGCAGGAGGAACATGAAGGGTCCGGTGCAATGCGAATCGGGTGGCAGACCAAGGCGGGAGCCTTGGCGGTCCAATCCCCGGACAAGAAAACTAGTTTTTGGGACATGGAACGTCACCTCGCTGGCGGGGAAGGAGCCGGAGCTTGTGGCAGAGGTTGAGCGGTACCGGCTAGATATAGTCGGACTCACCTCGACACATTGCATTGGCTCTGGAACCCGAGACCTGGAGAGGGGTTGGACACTCTACTTTGCTGGAGTTGCTCCGGGTGAGAGGCGGAGGGCTGGGGTTGGCTTTTTGTTAGCCCCGAGCCTCTCTGCCTGTGTGTTGGGGTTTACCCCGGGGGACAAGAGGGTAGCTTCCTTGCGCCTTCGGGTCGGGGAACGGGTCCTGACTGTTGTTTGTGCTTATGGGCCAAATATCAGTTCAGAGTACCCACCCTTTTTGGAGTCCCTGGGACGAGTGCTAGATAGTGCTCCATCAGGGGACTCCATTGTCCTGCTGGGGGACTTCAATGCTCACGTGGGCAATGACAGCTTGACCTGGAGGGGTGAGATTGGGAGGAACGGCCCACCTAATCTGAACTCGCGCGGTGTTTTGTTATTGGACTTCTGTGCAAGCCGCAGTTTGGCCATAACGAACACCATGTTCGAACATAAGGATGCCCACCGGTACACTTGGTACCAGGGCAGCCTAGGTCACAGGTCGATGATAGATTTTGTAGTCGTATCATCTGACCTGCGGCCGTATGTTTTGGACACCCGAGTGAAGAGAGGGGCGGAGCTGTCAACTGATCACCACCTGGTGGTGAGTTGGATCAGATGGCAAGGGAACATGCCGCGTAGACCTGGCAGACCCAAACGCATAGTGAGGGTCTGCTGGGAACGCCTGGCAGAAGAACCTGTCAAGACGGTCTTCAACTCCCACCTCCGGCAGAGCTTTGACCACGTCCCGAGAGCAGTGGGGGACATTGAGTCCGAGTGGGCCTTGTTCCACTCTGCGATTGTCGAGGCGGCTGTTGCTAGCTGTGGTCGTAAGGTGGCCGGTGCCAGTCGTGGTGGCAACCCCCGTACCCGCTGGTGGACACCAGAGGTTCGGGGAGCCGTCAGGCTGAAGAAGTAGGCCTACAGGGCGTGACTGGTCTGTGGGTCTCCGGAGGCAGCAGACAGGTACCGGATAGCCAAGCGGGGTGCAGCAGTGGCAGTTGCCGAGGCAAAATCTCGGGCGTGGGAGGAGTTTGGTGAGGCCATGGAGAAAGACTATCGATCGGCTCCAAAGAGGTTCTGGCAAACTGTCCGGCGCCTCAGGAGAGGAAGGCAGCAACTCGCTCACACTGTTTACAGTGGGGATGGGGAGCTGCTGACATCAACTGAGGCTATAGTCGGATGGTGGAAGGAATACTTTGAGGAGCTCCTCAATCCCACCAATGCGCATTCCGAGGAGGAACCAGAGCTGGGAGGCCTGGGGATGGACTGTCCGATCTCGGGGGCAGAAGTTGCTGAGGTAGTCAAACAACTACACAGCGGCGGAGCCCCGGGGGCGGATGAGGTTCGTCCTGGGTATCTCAAGGCTATGGATGTTGTAGGGCTGTCATGGTTGACACGTCTCTACAACATTGCGTGGTCATCGGGGGCAGTTCCTAGGGAGTGGCAGACCGGGGTGGTGGTCCCCATCTTTAAGAAGGGTGACCTGAGGGTGTGTTCCAACTATAGGGGGATCACACTCCTCAGCCTCCCTGGAAAGGTCTACGCCAAGGTACTGGAGAGGAGGGTCCGATCGATAGTTGAATCTCAGATAGAGGAGGAGCAATGTGGTTTTCGTCCTGGCCGTGGAACTGTGGACCAGCTCTATACCCTTGCAAGGGTGATGGAGGGGGCATGGGAGTTTGCCCAACCAATCCACATGTGCTTTGTGGATTTGGAGAAGGCTTATGACCGTGTCCCCAGGGGCACCCTGTGGGGGACGCTCCAGGAGTATGGGGTGGGTGGCTTTCTGTTAAGGGCCATTCAGTCCCTTTACCAGAGGAGCGTGAGTTTGGTCCGCATAGCCGGTAGTAAGTCGGACCTGTTCCCAGTGAGGGTTGGACTCCGCCAGGGCTGCCCTTTGTCACCGGTTCTGTTCATCACTTTTATGGACAGAATTTCTAGACGCAGCCGTGGTGTGGAGTGTGTCGAGTTTGGTGGCAGGAGAATCTCGTCTCTGATTTTTGCGGATGATGTGGTCCTCCTAGCTTCATCCAGCTCTGACCTTCAGCTCTTGCTGGGTAGGTTCGCGGCCGAATGTGAAGCGGCTGGGATGAGGATCAGCACCTCCAAATCTGAGACCATGGTTCTCGACCGGAAAAGGGTGGCTTGCCACCTCCGGGTCGGGGGAGAGGTCCTACCTCAAGTGGAGGAGTTTAAGTATCTCGGGGTCTTGTTCACGAGTGAGGGTAGGAGGGATCGGGAGATCGACAGGCGGATTGGTTCGGCGTCTGCAGTGATGCGGACGCTGAGCCGATCTGTCGTGGGGAAGAGGGAGCTGAGCCAGAAAGCCAGGCTCTCGATTTACCGGTCGATCTACGTCCCAATCCTCACCTATGGTCATGAGCTTTGGGTAATGACCGAAAGAACGAGATCGCGGATACAAGCGGCCGAAATGAGTTTCCTCCGTAGGGTGGCCGGGCTCAGCCTTAGAGATAGGGTGAGGAGCTCGGACATTTGGGAGGGACTCGGAGTAGAACCGTTGCTCCTCCGGATCGAAAGGAGCCAGTTGAGGTGGTTTGGGCATCTGGTCAGGATGCCTCCTGGACGCCTCCCTGGGGAGGTGTTTCGGGCATGTCCTGCCGGCAGAAGGCCCCCGGGTCGACCCAGGACACGTTGGAGAGGTTACATCTCCAATCTGGTCCGGGAAGGCCTTGGGGTCCTGCCGGAGGAGCTGGTGGACAAGGCCGGGGAGAGGACGGCCTGGAGCTCCCTAATTGGGATGCTGCCCCCGCGACCCGGACCCGGATAAGCGGAGGAAGACGAAGACGAAGACGAAGGACTGAGACCTGCGATTATCGCTTTGTCGCGCAAGTCTCATTGAAAATGACAGGAGGAGAGGCGATGTCGCCTCCCATGTGTCGAGCCCATTAGAATATAGAATATACTGAACCTTTTCACAATTTTCTAACTGTCTGAGATTTTTTTTGGGGGGGGGGGGTCATAAGTTGTAAGCCTTAATCATCTTAATTATAACAAATAAAGGCTTGAAAAATCCGGTCTTGCATTGAATGAGTCTATCTCATGTATTAGTTTCACCTTTTAATGTGTATATACATGTACCTTTGTTATTATTTTTCAACCATTTTCGGCCGCTTATCTGGGGTTCGGGTCATGGGGGCAGGAGTCTAAGCAGGAAGGTCCAAACTTCCCTCTCCCTAGCCATTTGGGCCAGCTCCTCCGAGGGAATCCTAAGGCGTTCCTTGCCAACCGTGAGACATAATCCTTCCAGCATGTCTTGGGTCTTCCTTTAGGTATTCTATCAGTTGGACATGCCCAGAAAACCTCACCCGGGAGGCGTCCAGGAGGCATCCTAACCAAATGCCCGAGCCACCTCAACTGTCTCCTCTTGATGTGGAGGAATGGCGGGTCTACTCCAAGTCCCTCCCGGATGACCAAGCTTCCCACCCTATCTCTAAGGGAGAGCCCAGACACCCTGCAGAGAAAACTTATTTTGTCCACTTGTATCTGCAATCTCCTTCATTCGGTCACTACCCAAAGCTCATGACCATAGATAATGTAGGAACGTACATTGACCAATAAATTGAGAGCTTTGCCTCCTGGCTCAGCTTTCTCTTCACCACGGCAGATTAATACAACGCCCACATCACTGCAGACGCAGCACCAATCCGTCTGTCGATCTTGTGTTCCGTCTTTCCCTCACTTGTGAACAAGACCCCAATATACTTAAACTCCTCCACTTTGGCAGGACTTCGTCCCTGGCCCAGAGATGGCAGGTTATTGTTTTTCTTCAAATTTTTTTCCTAAGTTTTGGTGCTGCTGTAACAAGTGAATATCCCCACTGGGGGATCAATAAAGTCTAATCTAAGGCAGCCATGAACTTTAGTTTCTAAGTTTACCTGGCTTATGATTCATTACAGTGTAATGTAAAAATGCATAAATGGATGTTTAGAAAAACATTGGGTGATCCAAGGAACTCCTGCAAACTAAAGACAGTGAGTCCCGGCAGACATCTGCAAGAACTTTGTGTATTTAGTGGTGAATACAAGAATTTTAAGGTTGTAAAAATTGGCGTTGAATGCCAAAAATTAGGGATGTCCTGATACAACTTTTTCCACTTCTGATACGATACCAATACTGCAGCCTTCAGTATTGACCAATGCCAATATCAATCCCATACAATATCAGCACAAATCTTACATACTTTTAACTATTTTGTAGTGTGGAATGTATGAAAGGCTTGATCAAGTGATATTACTCAATCGCAGAACAAGAGCCAATAACAGTAAATACAAAAAAAGAACATTTTTTTGACCATTGGTTGCATAAATGTGAACCTTAACGGACTGTTTTTATCGGAGATTTTTGATGCAGTTCGACATAATCCCATACAGTGATTTTAGGCCGATATCGAATTATTTCCGATATTGATGTCGGAATGGGACATCCCTACCAAAACTTATTAGATTATGTTGTCATCATTAAAGCACTGTAATACCTTCCATTTGTCTTTTGTTTGCTGACCTTGATCATATTTTTCACACATCACATATTTGTGAAATAGGTTCTCCATCCTCTCAACAAGCGGTTCTGTGCTAAAGCTAGCACACAGAAGAGAATACGAGACACATCCTAAAAGTCAAGGGAGCCTTCATCCTACTCCTCCTCCCGTTTCTTTTTCTCTGTGCTCTCCTTGCAGAAGGGATGTAAGGTCTGTTTCCATGACAACACAGTATTAAGGGGAAAGAAGCCCCATCCCAAAATGACACATAGGATTTAGAGGCAAGTGAGAAGATAAATTGCTCCTGCTAAAGGATAGAAGTAACAAATTGGATTTCTTTAATTCAAAAAGCACATAAACATCACAGTGATGCATTTGTTCTGCATGCTCTTTGTGCTGTTTTCCCTGTTGGTGCAAGGATGCACTTTCAAAGGGGACTGTTAAAAACAATTTCTATGTCAGTGTTTGACGTCATGTTCTTACTTTTTGATACATTAAAAATGTCTCGTCCTCAAAAAGCTAAATAATAACATGCAAATAATTTTTTTGTATCAACAGCCACAGATTCCAGCGGTTGGAAATGATGACATTCAGCAGATCAGGTTCATCATTTATGTCTGGGTAGATAAGTCCAGAAGTTAAAGGTGCATTACATAGGAATGAAGTAAAAATTACATCCTGTGGTAAAATTTGGTTCCTTTAACCACTTTAAACAACTCAAACGTTTTTCTGGCCGTCATCAAATTACAAATGTCGGTGCTTCAGTATTAGCTCACAAGAGGCACGGCAACCCCACACTCACTGATGATAAACAGTTGTTACGTTCCTCCTTCCTTTGTTTTGAAAGGAGAAAAACTGACAATCCCAGCAACCCGCTGTATATGAAATATGTTTCAGTATAACCTTCCTTCCAAAATGACTGAAACAATAGACTCTTTTGGGATTTTCTGACTGTAAAATTCTCACTATGTTCTTCCATGCTGCACCTTTAATCAAACAACTGTTTCTTTTTTTTAAACATCAGTTCCTGCTAAACTCACTGTCTTAAAAATGAAAAATCAGTACTCTCACAATTTTATTTGTCCTTTCATTGGCAAAATGGGAATCAATTTCCCTCTGGGATTAATAAAGTATTTTTGAATTGAATTGAATTGAATTGAATTATGTTACAAATCACATAATTCACCTGCAGGAAGTAAATACAGACAAACTCTGCTTTCTGCATTTAGCTGTGCAGTTGTTTTATTATTATTATTTTTCCTGTTTGGCTTTTATATTTATCTACCAAGCCCAACGTTTTCTAACCTGGACTTGGTCAAAACTATGATTTACTCAACTCAACTCGAGCTTTATTTCTAAAATGCCTTTCAGGCTCAGGGGTGACACCAAAGCGCTGTACAGACATGTCTTTGTAACGACGGGACAAGCAGAGATCTGGCCATGCACAATTTTCTCAAGGACCTTCGAGAGAAACGGGACTTTCGATATAGGGCGGAAGTTCTCATAAGTGGAAGGATCCAACCCAGGTTTTTTCAATATCGGCTGAACAACCGCATCTTTAAAAACCTTAGGGAACACTCCAGTGCTGAGGCTAATGTTAAAAATGTTCATGAGTGCCGGGCTCAGCGCAGACACCGCATCACGCACCAATTTAGCCGGGAGGCAGTCCACCGAAGAGCCAGCTGGCTTCATGGAGCTAATCAGTTTCATCAAGTTAGCAAGCTGAACAGGAGCAAAGTCTGAGAAGGCAGGTGGATCCGGCGGTTCTACATGGATAGTGTGGATTTGAGGCTGGAGGCTAAGCCTAATACCAAGGATCTTGTTGAGGAAAAAGCTCTGTAGCTCTGTGGGATTAAGACAAGAACAAAAAGAAATAATAAAAAAGAGATAAGAACAACATGCAAATTGCACTAGTAAAAGAAAATACAAGCAGACTAACTGCCTGTCACAGGTAAAGGCCAGATCAAATAAAGAAGTCTTTAGCCTGATCTTAAAACTATCCCCGATGGTGAAGCACGTACGTTAAAGGGTAGCTCATTCCTGAGTTCCGGGCCTGCCACGGAAAAAGCCCCGTCTCCTCTTGTCTTCAAACGAGTCCTAGGAACTGTGAGTAGGAGACTACTGTCTGAGCGGAGTTGCCGTTCTTGTGTAAATGGTTGTATCAGTGTCTGCAAATATGCAGGAGCCAGTCCATTTAATTATTTAAAAACCAATGAAAGGACTTTAAAGCGAATCCGGAAATCCACAGATAGCCAGTGCAAGGATTCCAAGACCGGGGAGACATGGTCAAATTTCTTTTTTCCCCACCAAAAACTTTGCAGCTGCATTTTGCACTAGTTGCAGCCTTTCCAAAGTTCCCGTGGTCACTCTAAATAGGAGAGAATTACAGTAGTCAATCCGTGTTCTAATAAAAGCAAGAACTACTATTTCCAAGTGTTGTCTTGACAGGAATGGTTTTTGTTTTTCCTAAAGGATGCAGACGGTAAAAAGAGGTGGACACAATTCCATTCACATGGGCATCAAAAACCAAGGCATTGCCAATTTTAACTGTTGGCAGTCATCAGCAAAAAAAAAGGAAAACTAATGGCAAAACGACAAAAAAATCCCCTAATTGGAGAATATAGATGGAGGAGATAGCAGTGGTCCCAGCACAGAACCCTGGGGAACATCCCAGGGGAGTTGCAAGGAGGCAGACGAGAAACCACCCTTTCTGATGCACTGTTCAGTTTGTAAGATATGATCTGAACCACTCCAGAGCTGAACCTGAGACTCCAGAGCTGAACCTGAGACATTGTGATCCACCATGTCAAAAACAGCAGCGAGGCCGAACTAAATAAGTAGGACAGTCTCACCAAGATCTGTGGCAAGCAAAATATTGTTCATGACTTTCACCAGTGCTGTCTCAGTACTATTGTTATGGTCACCAGCCTGGCCTCTTCAGATGTAGGAGCCAGGGTCACCCGGCCCCAGTGATCAGCCAGACCCCGCCCCTTATCCTCCTCTCCTCCAGGCTGCTGAGGAGCACAGCTGAGCTGAATCCCTCTGACAACCTACACCTGGGATAAAAAGGCTGTGCTCTCAGCAGTCTAGGAGGAACCAGTGCCGGGGTTCTGCTGTCCTCCAGACCTCATTTGGTTTTAAACCACTTTGTTTTTGATGAGTTTTACGGTTATCTCTGTTTTGGTTTTAAGACTTTTCTCAACTTTGTGGATTTTGAAACACTTTTTTTCAGTTTCAGTGAAACTTTTAACAAAGTTTTAACCAAGGTGTTTGAATTGTTTAAGTTGTCTTTTAATTGTTAACCTTTTTGATAATGTTTTTGTTTTGCATTATTTTAATAATGCTCTCTGTCTGTTTGCTTGCTTGTTTTAAAACCTTTTATGGCAATTAAACCCATTTTAAATCCACTGTCATGTTTTTTTTAATGTATCTCCCTCCTTCACATTATAACAACACATGTCAGGGCTGTAACAACTATGCTGTGCCTTAAAGCCTGATTGAAAATTTTCCAACATCTCTTGATTTATGTTGAAATTTGCATTTGTCAAGTGACTTGTAATTGTGTTAGAAAGGAAGGCATCTTCTAATGCAGAAACTGTTAAAAGAAACCCCAAAAGGAGAAATTTGGTCATGTACTCATTTACTTACCTATGTGGCTTCTGACACTTATGTTGTTGAGAAAAAAAACACTTGTAGATTTACATGTATGACTTAATATTTCAATAAGCCCCATATATAGTTTTTGATTTTATTTATTTATATATATATTTATTTATTTATTTATTTATTTATTTTTTGACATCCTTTTGGGTGTCTGAAAATCACGTCTCTGCCATTCTTTATTTAACTCTGTAGTGCAAAGCTGTAGAACAAACTTTTTTAATAGATAGTGCTTTTCACTGTTATAAAACCAAACCAAAGCTGACACTGGATTCAGTTCATTACTGGTTTAAATTTTCACAGCTAGATTGCAAACTGGGGCCAAACACCAAGTTCACTAATGAACAGTCTTTACTTATTTTTGAAATATGATTAGTCATTCTGAGTTTCACAGGCTGGCTGAATGTGAAAATACTCTTCTATCAGGGAAACTCTTGGATTAGAAAAGCCTTTCAGATCTAAGTCACACTGAAAATGACTATTCATGGACTGACCCTTCTTGGCTCATGGTGGGGAAGACTGTTGTTGGTTTAGCATCCAGGAGAGAGCATAGCACGTCTTGGCTAGAAGAAGCTAACCATTAGCAACTCCACCACATGGCAGAAATCATTCAGGCTTGAGTTATTTATGGAGATGAAACACCAATGTTGCAGAGCACAGTCAGCGGTAGAGTCACGTTGCTGTTAGCCAATCAGAGGTGAGATGTCCAAACATCAGAAAATAAGACTCCAAATCCTGCCATCTGAAGCTAATTTCTCCTCAGGCTCACTTCTACTTAATGAAAAAAGATTTTGAGAGATTGACTGACAAGGCATTCATTCATAGAGACCTCTACAAATGTATTGAAAACAAAGCTAGTGAACTTGGTGTTTTTCAGTCCGTAGAAAGCTCTTTCCTGTCAGATCCCCGCCAGCAAGTGGACTTCGTATCCTGGCTCCTTTATCCCCAGGGAAGGGATGACCGGACACACTTTAGCATGGCCTCTTATTTACTCCAAAAATGACCACTATTCAGTGGCTTCCTTCATTTAACTAGAAAAACAGAGAAAATGGTACACTAAACACACTCCTGCATCCCCTGAAGCCACTCCCGTAGTGGATTTTCAAAAGACTCATATAAAAACCATCTTAATTACCCCACGCAAGACCCCACCAACTTAGCGGGCTGGCCTTTCCTTATTTGATCAGCTTTGTGTGTCCAACTGGCTGTAGCCAAATCTTATTCTAAATGAAAAAATGTGAATACAATTGGGTGCTCTTTTTATAAACCAACATTTCTAATAGTCTACATTTTAAAAAAATTCTGCAAATGGGAGGTTTTTTTGGTTAAAAATAGCAAAAGTGGATATCCAGTTAAACAGATCTGCATTCATAAAATGGCAATATAAAAATTACAATAAAAAGAAATGGGAGACAATAAATGCTCTAGTACAACTTGTCATTTTGAGTTTCAGACCATTTCATATCGTCATGTTTTCCATATTAAATGGACGGAAAGCAACACTAACTCAGAATTGTTAAACAAGGTTCTCAAAATGCTTTTATTGGTTGTTGATCTTTGTGAGCTCACTTACAACTCCTAATGAATGTTTCTGTGGTCTAGGTTTAGTGTTGAAACAGCAGCTATTTTTGTTTAGCTGGAACTGGAGCCTCTGTCGGTCAAAACAGAAAAGCCTGGCACTGACTAAGCATTTGGTCTGGGAAAAGAGGGTTTAAGAAGTGCAAAGTTGAAATTTGTAATTTGCCCTCTAAAACTGGATTTAAATGGAAGATGTAAACGAAGGGAATTACACTCTTCTTTAAAATACTAAAAATGTGACCCATCAAATCAATGACTACAAAAGTGAAAATTTTTGATAACATAATCTTTATTTTTAAACAATCACTAACTTCATTCTGAATTGTACAATCAATGCATATTTTTATCATCTCACAATTCATAATGCATATATGAGTGTGTCTGAATGCAGTGAAATCATCTGCAAAGACAAAAATACTAAATTAAATCCATTGTCTCAAACACCCCCATGTCTTTGCTCATCCTAACATACATCAATAACCCACAAAAAAGAGCTCGTCTTTCCTAAATTTTCCCCACATCAGATATTTTCACTACCTTACATCCTTTCGTACTAATCTCTGTCAACAACAGACGTGTCCAGCTTCATGCATTACGTCAAATTCACACACATCTCATTTGCACCAATATAAACTTCTGTAAAAAGATAATTATATGCTGGTCTTGCCTGTTGAGTTTCAGTGTCACATTTAATATAATGTATGTTTCACAGTAATGCAGAACTGTAGGTGAGGTGGAAGTTGAACTAATCTACCATTAGCTCTTGCAGGTAACTTGTATCTGTGGGCCTGGATTCCAGGTGGAAGACCCTCCCATCTCCCTGATGACAAATGTCTGCTGTTTGATCTGAGCAGCTGAATGTGTGCTATTAACTGTACATACCACCAACTTAGCAAATGGTTACCAACAAGATATACAGTAGATATATAAACTTTTGCTAAAATACTGATCAAAATGTTGCATAAAAAAGGTTTGGACTTCTACTTCCCAAATTCAAAATATCTTCATTTCTTTTTTTTATTATACGATTTGACTTCAGACAAACATCAACTTTTACAGTCATGCGATGGTCATGCTTTGTCTCACCTGTTTCCGTTTTTCTAGCGAGCCCACAACATGTATAGGTTTGACTGCTCTTAATGAACCACCAAGCTTTGTGCAATGATTGCTGGGCCATGGGCGGCCGTCTTTTATGCCTGAGCCCCAATAATGGGACAACCGTGGGACTTCCTGAGTTAGATAAACTAAATGAGAAAAAGGAAATGAGCTCAGCAGCGTACACAATGTCGGAGGTGGACCCACAGACATCATCTACGCAGATGCGATGTGGACTGGTGTTACCTATTGGAGCTGGTGTAGCAGTGGGCCACCATGTTGGATTTATTTCAACTGAGGAAGGTGTTCACCCAACTAAAAATACACATTTTATTTTTTTCACTAAATAAAAAAATATGAATAAAATAAATAAAATAAAATAAATTACAATATTAAATCCCAACAGGTAGGCTAGAAAAGTCAATAGAAATCCCACGTGTTCTGTTTTCAACAGTGCGCCAGTTATTGCAACAGTTGGTTGCACAAAAATGGGCACAGTTGTTCACCCTGCATTGACTCCAGTTGGGTTTGGAGAGTGAATAAGCCACCCAATATGGCAGCAACACTACTGAACTCTCCAGCGCCCAATGACGCATCTACGTATTCATGTCTATGGGTGTACCAGTCAATTCCCCTTATTTGACAGCCCTGTAAGTGTATATAGATTAATGAAAATGACCGTTTCTCCAGCTAATGGCTTATTTTATGGATTACAAAATAAAAGACAGGAGGAGACTAAAAATAGTAAGTAATCTCATCCACAACCATGGTTAAATTCTATTCAACAGATTTCCTCTTTCAGCATTCAACTAGTACTCTGATAGGAAGGTGCTGATGATTGTGACCCCATGTTGCAAATGTCAACACATCAGGTCAGTGATTTATTAAACAGTCTGACACCCCATCCTTCAGCACAAAAATGGCTAATGATTTTTTGATAAAAGTGACACAACATAAAAAGTATTACAAAACTCAAGCCATTCGCTGCCAAGTCAATCAAAACAGTTTCCATTCATGGTTTTATCCTCAGAATAAAACTAATAAGGACTCTTAAATTAAAGAGCTCTGCATGGTGGCACAGTGGTTAGCACTGTTGCCTCGCAGCACGAAGGTTGCAGGTTCGAAACACGGCTGCGGCCTTTCTGCGTGGAGTTGCGTGTTCTCCCCATGCATGCGTGGGTTTCCTCCGGGTACTCCGGTTTCCCCCACAGATCACAACATGCCCTATAGGTTATAAATTGTAAGTCGCTTTGGATAAAAGCGTCTGCCAAATAAATAAACATAAACATAAAAATCACTTCTTGATTTGTCCCAATAAAATAATTGAAGCAGAGGAACGTTAAAAAATGTTTTGTTGCAAATGCAAGGTGTTTGTTTTTAGCCACGGCTCAGATAACCAATGCTGATCATATTGGCTCGAGTTTTAAACAGAATATTCAAATTTGTCATTTTAACACATTTGCACAACTATTAAAACTGATTTTCCCTTATTCTCACTCTTCTCCACATATGCAACTTTCCTTTCAGGTCTCATCTACACAGAAGCCTTCCTACCACAGCAATGCGCTGCCAGTTTGTTACTGTTGTCACTATTTTTAAAGACATCCTTGTTGCCCTCTATTATATTGCTTGATGCAGTTCTCCCCTGCTACGCAGCAAGGTTTGTCCCCTACTAGTCACACCAATCTAACTTACAATACACACCTGAGTAAATAACATCCTATCGTGAGCTCTCTGCAGACCAGTACAGAGAACTCTCAGCCTCACACCACAGCAGGCGGTGCAACGTTACATTCACGATTGAAACTTTGAGAGAAAACAACAAACAGAAAAATAAATTCTGTTTCTGCACATGGATTACCCTCTATGAAGTGGTTAGAATGAATATGACAATGACGTTGATATTAATAACAATAGAGAATGTAGAAGTGCAATAGCATATAGAAAAAAATTTCACTGTATGAAAACTGAACATGTATTAAAGCTTGTTTTTCACAGCATAAATTGGAAATAATAGATATTTGTGTTCGTGTGAAGGGAAACCACCATTCCTTTGCTTGTTTTCACAGCCTTTTCTCTGTTTGCATAAAATTTTGGTCAAGTATATCTCATATACCTTGTAGATCTATACATATACATATATATATCCTCTGGTAATTCATCTTAAGTCGTCTAAAAGGTGTTCACAGGCAAGAGTTCGGGTTTTGTTGTCTTGGTTGTACAGGAATAGCTCATCTTCATCGTTGTTGTTTCACCCTCTTCGGTTAGAGAGGAAATGGTGGTGTGTCATTTTTTGAAGGAGGGTGATTTGTTTTCCTGTGGCCCCTTCCCCCTGAGTCAGGATGAGGCCACCTCCCATGCAGGAAGCCCCTTGCTCTTCCCGGTGCTATGTGGAGTCCTGATTGACAGCTTTCCCTCCATTCATGGTGGGGGTCCCTGAGCTCTTCCTGGAGCGGTGCTTGTCCTCTATCTCATGCATTGATGGCTCCCTGTACATACAAACTGTGGCAGAAATGCAAACAATAAAAAGGGAAGGGGAGAAAGGACAAAAGTAGGAGTCGATCAGAAAATGGGACAATGTAGAGCAGATTAAAGAGATGGGTGTGAGGACGGAGACAAGGGCAGGTGTGAGGTGGGGACAACCGCACCGGGCGGAGAGAAGACAATGAAGATTGTGTCAGCAGTTTTTTTATCACAGGGTTTTATGATAAGACTGATCATCTAATAGGAACATAAACATGGAGACAAGTAGTAGTAGGATTCGCCACCTCACCTGTTCAGGAAGCGTCATACATTTTTTCATGATAATTTCACACCTTTGAAATTGAGTGTCAGTTAAATTGACTAACAGGAATTAGTCACTCCTGCTCCATATTGAATATTCCTGATTCTTCTCAGAGCTTTGATTTTAATTATCCCTCGTCTGTTCTGCCATCTCCTCTTTTGCCATCTTGCTGCATCGCCCGCTTTCTCAAAACGTCACTTTGATGACAATTGTCCTGATGCTTTTCAGTAGATTTCTCCAGTGAAGAAGTGAACGACAAGTCACCTTGTTTAAAAAGGGCCAAAAAGCAGGCCCAGATCATGATTCTACCAGCACCGTGTCTCACAGGCTCAATTAGGCTTTCAGGCACAAGATCAAGAAACAAGGATTTATTTACCTACTGAATATTGATAATGATTATAATGCTAATAATTTGTGTAATAACTTTATGTCACAAAAGGATATTTTGCTTTTTAATGGAACAGAACTTTTCTATTTGAAAATAAATGCTTAAAACTAATTTCTTCACATTCTTCATGTTCAATAAATTCTACTTCAATGTCTCATAATGAGATTGGATGCCGTGTGACAATAAGCACAGCACTGTTGATTTGGACAAAAATGAATAAATAAATACGACAAAATCTGATGAGCTACACTGTAGCAGCAGCTGCCCTGGGGAGAGGCTGCCAAGCACTCCACCAGCAGCAAGCTAGGAGGGTGAAGTCTCTTGCCCAAGGACACAGTGACTGACATGATGGCGGGAGCTTGGGTTTGAACCTGCAACCCACCAATTACAGGGCAAACTCCAAAACCTTGAGCCACCATCACCCCATGTTCAAGGATGGTTTGGGTCAAAGCCAATATGTATTGTTTTGGATGTAATTACTAGATGTGTGTGCAAATCAATGACAAACTACCTTAAAGAGCAAGTCAACCCCTACCAGTCTAACTCCACTCCCACTTCATGTTTGAAAAATGCAACAAATGCTGTTGCCTGGCAGACCGAGAGGGTGGAGCTTCTAACAAATACACACACACAGGCTCACGACAGCATTGTGACATCATAACGTACCAGTTTACATCATAGAATACCTCTTAGCCAATAGCGGTGGCAGATTTAAATTAAAATACAGTGCAGAGTTTTTACCTGACAACGGCACAACACTGCCAGTTTTAGGCAGAGTATTTAAATTTTAACTAAGATGCACTGAAGTGCCAAATTATTGACGACACGTGTCTACAGCACGATTAGACACTCGTTTATTTAGTTTATCAGCAAAAAAAAAAGTTTATTTGGGGGTGACTTGCTCTTTAAATATTTAAAGGATTGCTTCTGAGATTTTGTAAAATCCACTTTAAGAAACACTCTCATACCTTCAATAGGCCGGGGCACAAAATGAGATGAGGGTTTGGTCTTCTTGACTCGGTTGCCCTTCATGACTTGACCCTCCTTTGTGAGACCAAGGAACCAGGCTCGACCCGACTCTTGCTGTCGGTACACAGTGGATGAGTAGATCACATAGTAGTTTTCGAAAACTGATTCCTTAAATCTACACTCAGGCGTGAACATCTCCTGCAAAAGGAATGTGAGAAGAAGACAAATCCAAAGATTAACAAATGTAACACAGCTGATCCAGACACACAGATGAATTATTTGCATCCACAATAATACATCCTATCATATTAGCAAGACAGAAACATAAGCCACTTATTTTAAAAAATGTGTGTTTCACCGACATACAAATGCCAGGGGACGTATTGTGTGTGTCACATGGACAGCTGTGCACAGAAAATCGAGAAAAGGCTGTTAAAAGAATAATGGTGGAGTTTTCTGTTTTGCAGTTTTACTTACAAGGCAATAACTCCTCATGAAAGTCAAGAAGTGAGAGGAAAGGTGACAGCAAAAGTGAAAAAAAGAGACGAACAACTGCGAGAACTGAGTGGAGAGCTAGATCATGTCCATGACAGTGAAAGAGTGAAGGAAGCAACGCTCCTGACTAGCTGATTCATCACAGACATAAGATGCTGCAATTTGGGCCATTTATAAAATTTTAATTAGAGTAATGGTGGAATTGCATTTAAATAGGCAGGAAAGTGTGTATCTTTACTCAAACACAATCTATATTTATTGAGCTAAGCGTGCTGATTAATGTGTGCTGACGATGGGGATTCCAAGCTCATGATCCTTAGTCCTCCTTGCTTGTCTCCTCTACTCAAGGTCTGCTCAGCAAAACTAGTCAAACGAAAAGTTGGCCTTTGTCTTAAGGGTAGGGTGTTCATGGCTAACAGGGTTGTCGCTTTACTAGAATTTCAAATTTCTTCAAAAATTAAAAAAAATCAAATGAAATACTTGTTTTTCCTTAGTGATGATGGTTTTGTATGAACTGTAGTGTACTGAAACAACTTTTATTGTGAAATGGAACTATATGAGCTAAATTCAAATTAATCCATAGTTATGTAACACTTCATGGAGAATGGTGATGAGTAAAGAGGCATGACACTCTTTAAATAATCAACTTTTGTTCCTCCAGCTGCACTGGTGCTTCAAAATATGCTTTTAAGATCATTTTGAGATTATTCAAAATTAGCTAGCTGTCATGTTCTGTGTCCTGTTCCCACTTCAGGCTCTCCTCTTTTGTCCTAGTCACTCCCTGGTTTTCCTAGTTGTCTTCATATTAGTCCTCCTCACCCATCTGGTTATTAGTGGTTTATTTTTGCCCTCTGTCTTTTAGGTTTAGTTAGATCCATGTTTTATAGGTTAATGTTTATCTGCCCTCCTGCCAAGCTCTTTCTCTTCCCATTTAGTTAATTGATTCCATCAGTTTCTCTTCAGCTCACACTCCTCACACCTGTTTCCCTGACTACCTCCCTCTGTGTTTAAAAGCCTTGTCTTGTCACTCTGTGTTTGTTGGTTCATTGCATTCGTCAGCGTGTTTCTGTCCTCCTCGTGTCTTCCTAGTCCATGCTCATTAATGAGTTTCTATTCATTTTGGTTCATTCAGTAAGATTAAGTTTGGTTTGTTTTTTAGTGCTTTTGGACTTTGGCACACTCTTCTTTAAAATAAAGGATTTATTTCTGAAGACTTCTCCTGCCTTGAGTTGTTCTGGGTTCTGCATTTTGGTTTCCACCTCCCTCATCCTGAACGTGACACCAGCTTAACCACAGAGATTTTTTATTTTGTGGTATTGAATGCCTCACTGGGTGTCAAGGTCAACCTTAACCCTAATTTACATTCAGTTATTCAGGCATGACCCTAATTTGTTTTGTTTTTCAAATTAAATAGTATTGACACAATAATTGTAATGGTTTTATTCACGCATGTGAATAATGAATCAATTGTTTAACTGTAATTTATTAATTTGAAAAACAAAAATAAAGTTGTTAATTGTTGCTGCGTTAAAGCAGCTTTCTGGAGTTTTCTACTTGCAGAAATTATGATTTTTCAGAAATCTGTAAAAGTGATTATTTTATCATGTACTGTGATAAAAAGTAAGCAATATGTCTTTTTTTTGTTAAGCATGCCCCCTGCCCCACAGAGCTCCATGCAATAGGAAACTGAGCACCAACCAGAACTAACCAATAGCGTTAGACTACCGCTTAGATGCTTCAAATTTAAGGAATACCTCAGCTGATGCAGAGTTGATGAACTTTTCACGGACAAGAAAGTCTCTAAAATATAAATATATGAAAACACAGAATGACACGAGAATAATACTCATAAAAAAGTGTATTTTAGCTCTGTTTGTCGGCTACAGAAGCACATTTATAAACAAGAAATGTGAAGTCGCAACCTTAAAAAGGTAGAGCGACAGACTTTTTGTGTGAAATGCTTGTCAGCCACTAGATGGTGCCATCGGATAAGAGAAATAGTACGGAAAGAGACTAAATATTTGTTTGGAGAATGTTGAACCATTTTTGTATCTGGCAGATCTTCTGCCAACACATTCTCACACCCAAAGCGTTGAAAAATGACACGTGTGACCAAGCCTCAAAATGTGACAATTAGGGGTGCCCCAGCGTGTCGGGAGAGGACGCACTGAGGACACACTGTCCCAGAGCGTCGGTATCCGACGCCCGCGGTGAGACGGACATTTGACCGACTTGTGAATTACTTAACCTTCCCCTCACCCCCATTCTAACCTTGACCAGCTTGCACATGCAAAGCTTAACTGAATATTACTGAGTTAAGGTTAGGATGGGGGTGAGGGGAAGGTTAAATCACTAGAGGTTCGAGGAATAATGTCCGTGTCACCACGGGCGTCAAATACGGACGCCCACAGTGACGCATGTCCCTGCGTGTCCCTGCGTGTCCCTGCGCGTCCCTGCGCGTCCTCTCCCAGCGCGCTGGGGCACCCCAATCATCAAATTTTGAGGCTTGGTTATACGCATCATTTTTCGATGCTTCAGGTGTGAGAATGTGTTGCGTCTGCTGTGTGTGTGTGTGTGTGTGTGTGTGTGTGTGTGTGTGTGTGTGTGTGTGTGTGTGTGTGTGTGTGTGTGTGTGTGTGTGTGTGTGTGTGTGTGTGTGTGTGTGTGTGTGTGTGTGTGTGTGTGTGTGTGTGTGTGTGTGTGTGTGTGTGTGTGTGTGTGTGTGTGTGTGTGTGTGTGTGTGTGTGTGTGTGTGTGTGTGTGTGTGCATGAAGTTTCTACTTCAAGAGTTATTAGATGGATAGATTTGTATTTTAGTATTTAAATCTCCTCTGCAGATGCCAACCACCTCACAATTTCACATATCCAGGGGTAGGAAAAAGCATGTTCATCGCCTGCCAATCAATATCAGGTGTGCTGAAGCAGGGAAACAACTAAAACATGCTGGACAGCATCCACTTGAGGACCAGAGTTGCCTACCCTTGCATTAATCAGAGTAAATGATGACTGGGTTAGATGTATAGGTGATAAAATCAAAATATAAAAATTTGGATTAAACAAAAATCTGTGCCGAGACACTCTAAGCCATAAAACTCACATTACCTGCACCCCTTGTTTGAAAGATCAGAGCCTGTCGACAGCCATTAGACTTTTGCACAAATGCAGTTTATTGAGTTTAGACGCATAAGGCTGCAAAGCTAAACTAGTGAAAGGACTTTGTCTTTCTGACAAACAACATGTAAAATATATAAAACAGTGATATAACTGGCCAGATCCAAGGTCAGCTGAAAGATGTGAGCCAAGCATTAAAAACCAAAGCAGAATGTTTTCCTGGGTTCATTTACAAGACACAGTAGTGCTTAGCAGGCTGGGTAAAGGACTTGAGAAGGGTGAAGTCACATGGGCACGAGTGTAGAAAGGTCTTGCTGGTCAGCAGGAGGACGACAACCTTTCGAACAGCTAGCGGCTGGGTTTATCAAGCCCCGCTGACAAACTGTCAAAAGCCCATATCTTCCTCACCGCTGGGGCACTGAGGGTCACATTGGACCTTGCTGGCCGCTCTCTGTAGCTGTGTGAGCATATGTGTTTATGTTGGTAGGGGTTCGACAGTGACATATTACCCACCAGCAGGCGTTGCCCCTTCATCAGTTTGGTGCTCAATTCAGATCCTGCTCACACACTACCCCACCCTATACACACTCATTAGTACCCTTCAGAATCAGCCACTTAGCTTTGCTGACAAGCTCTACGGTCTCCTTCAATTCTCTGTGCAAGGACACATTTTGTGACTCTTTATGGAAAAATGCTTGGATTAGTCCAGAAAGTACTGGCTTTGGCTCGGAAATGACAGGTAGAAGTGAGGATAACATTTTTGTTTGTGGGAGACTGAGTGTCATAGATGCTGCTAATCATCTGGCTCATGATTAGCAACACCAGTGAACATGAACTATGGGATTGATGTCTACACTCATGATTTTGGAGTATGAATTTCTAAAAGGATCACCCGGTAATACATACAGCAGAAATGGCAGCAGTACTTGTAGGAGCGGATGTCAGACTGGATACGACAGTCTCTGCACTAGAAAGCCTACAATCAACGCAATCAGGCAGAGGAGACCTTCTATTGGACCGATCTCACTCTCTGCTGGAACTTCATAGAGGGAGAATAGGTGTGCAGTTCTGCTGGGTGTCTGTGCATGAAGGCAGTAGGGGAAACAATCGTGTTGATGGCTTTGCAAAAGTTACCGTGCTGAAGGGCGTATACATGACTATCCCTTTTAGAAAAGGTGAAGGGAAGAACTTGGTTGGAACTTGGCAAAGGAAATGAGGAAGTTCCACATGACTCAGAAACCGGTCAGGGTCAGGGTATGAAGGTACCAGATGGTTAGAAATTATCATGATGAAGCAAACGAACAATGTCTGAGAACCCTTCTTTGCTATGGATTTAGTATAGTTATGAGACATTGCAAAGAAGAAGAAGAAGAAGAAGAAGAAGAAGACTACCACAGCAGTCAGGTATTGTTTAGCCCAGGGGTCGGCAACCCGCGGCTCTGGGGCCGCATGCAGCTCTTTCATCCATCTGATGCGGCTCTCTGCTTCTAAACTAATTAATGAATATTTAATTAAAATAAATTTTTTACTGCATTCATTTTTATCTGTATGCCAATTCTAAATGTAAAGATTGTCTGTGTAAACCTGATCAGGTCCAACGCTGACAGGTCACCCGCTTGTGCGTAATCAGACGTCTCTATGGGAGCTTTCTGAGCTGAAGAGGATGTGAGATTCTGGACTTTTCCTCAGACAGACTCATGGATGCGTCGCCACATTGGAGGCAGGAGCAAGCGCTATTCAGCCAAAGTTTCGTAATCAGGGAACATTTTCTAAGTGACAAGTCTCTCTGAGAGACAGGGTTTGGACAACACTCGCTTCAGTGGGAGGAACCTTCCTGCGTGGCTCTGGTTCTGCGACGTGCTTCAAGACCCCGATCTCCACATCTTCAGCTCGCTGTCCATCTCACGTGTGCACTGACAGCAAGCTGCACTGAGCTCAGTGTCCAGCTCAGATGTTCTGATGGGAATCTTTTCCTGATTGGTGTAGCTACCTCCACGACGCGCGTAACAGTAAAAATATCAGCGCATATGCAGCCTTGAGGTTTCTCCGTCAAAATAGACGATCAAATACGGGAAATATCCGGTCATTGTGAATCCTGTCGTTTAACTGTTTTGCCTTCTTGTGAAGATTGTTGCAAACAGGAACATTAGACGTGATTAACACCAGAGCCATGAGCACCACGCCGTCATCTCCATCTCTGTAAATGAGGGAAAGAAATAATTGATCGGATCCTTTTCTTAGCTTTTCAGCATTGTTTAATGTAAAGTTTAGTTCAGTACAAAGTTTAATTACAACAACCCAACGAGACAGAGCCTGGATTTATATTCTGAACAGTTTAAACATGTTTTAAAAGGAGACTGCTCAACATTAAAACCACTAACAGGGTGAAAATATCTAAATGTTGTCGACACAGATGGGCTACGACTTCTGGGTCAGTTTAATACAAACTGTTTTATTAATTATCTTCTGTTGAAAGATAACTTTAAGGTACATGAGTGAATGGTGTTGGTTGCTGTCACCTGCTGTGATTGGTTAAAGCAGCTCTTGGCTGTCTGAGGGTAGGCCCCACCCACAACGCCGCAGCTGCTGCGGCTCCCAGTGTTTTCTTTACTGTGGTAAACGGGTAATAAATGGCTCTTTGATGGGAAAAGGTTGCCGACGCCTGGTCTAGCCCAAGAGTGTGACATTCAAGCTGGTGACCAGCATGAGGAGGATGTGCCAGGCTGTTCTGGCTGTGTATCGTTCTGCTAAAAGCTACTGAGGCCTTTTTCAGTTAAATGGATATTCCACCCCGAAGTAAAATTCCGTCTGTTACCATATTCCCCATGGTTGGATAAGTAGGAAAAACAACTTGTAACCAGCCCAGTCATTCTCCTGATTTGGCAGTGCTCCTTTAGCTTTAGCTTAGCATAATAAAAGTGGCTCATTAATGCTCTAGAATCTAAACTTTACTACCCTTTTAAATACAAACTTAATCTTTTTAAATCACATTTTCTACTTTATTTAGCATGTTATTCTACACAAAATGTATAAAGCACACACTGTGCAAAGGCACTCATGCAAACATCAACCAATGCGCTCTGTGCCACCGAGACAGAAAAATAAAGATGTTCAGCAAGAAACTGTCATTGTTATATATTTCAAATAAAAACTATTCTTCTCTAGTTACTGTTTAAAGGTGTGGGACACTCATTAAGTGGTCTCTAGTAGGAATGAAAGCTTTCCAAGCCGTACTGTTGGGGGGGGGGGGGGGGGGGGGGGGGGGGCAAATGCACCTGGATCAGCACGGAGAAGTCTGCTGTAGCAGAGAATGGCTGGACACGGCAGGATCTCTCCTCGGATTGGATAACAGCAACGCGACTCTACCACTAACTTGCAACATGGATGTTTTATCGCCACAAATTGCTTAACCCGAGAGGCGCTTCTTAGTTACGTTTGCACTGTTTTGGTTATCCAATTTCCTTGTCTATAATTCTTCATTGTACGCAGAGTGATAAGGGTTTGTTGTTACCTTTGATGAAATTGTTCTACATTCACTGCCGCCTTCATCAGAGCAACCACCGGATGCTGATGGCGTCACTTCCTTCTATCCACTGGCAGCAGAGGACGATATCACCTTCTGCTGCCCACACCTTCGCCACTGATCGCCGTATCCCATGAGTGATCCATTGTGTAAACTCCTTCATCCCTGTTCATGGTCCTGGGTCCACGCCTCCTTATCTCAATTGCTTCTTTGATCCATCGTTTGAATTTCTGTTGCTCTGTGTTTTATCCCAGTCCATTATATGATTTTCTCTTGTACAGTGGTCTTTTATGGCTGCTCTTGTGTGTCTTTGCCTTGTTTCCATCTCACACTCCTTTTTATGTTCTATTTTTCATGTGCTGAGTGGCAATGAAGATGAAGATTAAGATGTTAAGATAGATAGATAGAAAGATAGAAAGATAGATAGATAGATAGATAGATAGATAGATAGATAGATAGATAGATAGATAGATAGATAGATAGATAGATAGATAGATAGATAGAGAGAGAGAGAGAGAGAGAGAGAGAGAGAGAGAGAGAGAGAGAGAGAGAGAGAGAGAGAGAGAGAGAGAGAGAGAGAGAGAGAGAGAGAGAGAGAGAGAGAGAGAGATAGATAGATAGATAGATAGATAGATAGATAGATAGATAGATAGATAGATGTGCAGCAGAGACAGAACAGTGGTTTGTGCTGTGCAGTAAAGTGGGTCATAATGTGTTATAAATAATGGAGAAGAACTCGTTATTGTGGATGCTCAGCCCACGCACATCATCTCTAAACTCTCCACACAAGCGTTTTCACCTAACTCACTTCCAGCTTTCAATCAACATCAGCCTCAACAGTCAGATATGTTCAACAAAATGAAGTCCACCTACCGGTGTTTTCTTTATGTAACTCCTTAACGGATTAGCAGCAGTCATAAATTAATCACATATTTAACAAGGTTTGACAGAAAGGCTTTATAAATCTGCAACCCAACAGTCAGATTAATCTAAAAGGCCGATACAATAAAGCTTGTGTCATTCTCATTAAGAAAACACTGCAAAGAAGCAGAGAACAAGGAAAGGGTGTTAAGGATTTCCTTCAGCAATTAGTTCCCAAATAAAAGGGGAAAACACGAGCTGAGCATCTTTTCTTCAAGACTAAACAACTTTAAAAATAGCGAGAAGTATTTTGGGGTCAGGGTTAGGTAGATAAAGGACATATGCAGTCTCAAAAAAAGGAATAAAACAGAAATATTCCCATTTTCTACATAGTTTCATTTGTTCCTTTGTGACACATGTATGCGCTGGTAAATTCAATGAGCAAATAACGATAGTGAAAATCAGTGTCCAAAACCACTGGAGATAAGTTTATTCATGAGCATTCATAGTTTATAATCCCCTGACTGATTCAGTCTACCACCCACCGTTAATTGAGAAAGCTACTTCCATATGAGGCGCAGCCCCTCCTGCATGTGGCCTGAGAGTCCATTCATGTTGTGGCTTAAATCACTGCAACCATCACTGCAAAAGGCCCTCTCGAAAGGTCAAAAGTTCTCCTTTAAATGTAATATTAGAGTTGGAATGATTGGCTGAGAGCTGCTGTTTGACACTGAGGTGCTTAGCTACATTTAATTAATGATAACCATTGAGTCTGATGTGAATGATGATCTCAATGCAATGGTCTTGACTGGAGAGGTCATACAACACCTTTAACTTTGAGTCTATTTGACACATAAAAGACCTCTGTCCAGGCGTGATTAAACTCTAATCACACCTGGATGAGTGTGTGTGTGAGTAGAGTCATGAATTGTGAGCTTGTTTATGTGCTTTCAGTTATGAATGAATCCATCTACATGGTGAGTCATCACAGCCTTTTTCTTTTTTTTTCCCCAGAGTGACCTTCCTTGAACTTGTGATTGGCTTGCACATCTGCCAGGTTGTGCTCTAGATGCGCAAAGCCAAAAAACCTTGTCCTGAATAAATTACCCTCAAATTACGAGACATAGCCATCATTTAAGTTCAATTTCTTTTTTAAAAACCAGATGAAATAATGCATGTCACTTTTAACATCTCCTTTGTGTAACAAGAGTAAGTAAGTAAAGTAGTAACTTTGTAATAATAAAACTCACCCCTGGTCAGTATTTTTGGTTTTTAAAGGGCTTTGTGTTGTTCTTCAAGTATTTATGAGCAGGAAAGTTAGTTGGACAGCTTGTGATTTTCTGCATTTGCTCATCATTCATCGTGGTCCACTGGAAATCAGAAAAGTCCCTCAGATGTCTGCACTTAATGCAGTCCTCATGTCTTCGTCTCGGTTAAATTAGCGCTAAATAGATTTTTTTAAGCTAGAGCTTTAACATTGATCTAAGTGATTGTTGAGTTACAAACTTGATCAGTTTCATATTAGACACCACTCTGCAGACCCTCTACTGGCCAGAAAGTGCGCTTAACAGTTTTGTGGAGTAGATAGATGTCCTATAGGGGGAGTTCTTTGCCTGCTTTGTGGCTGTTAGCTGTTGTGCTAGCAGTTTGATTTTTTTAAGTTTGCTGATCAGCAATGAAAAGCACAAGAAGAAGAAAACTAGAAGTTTGCTTTTTTGTTGGTTTCATGGCTAAGCCTGGTAGTAAAATAAGAGAGAAGGCAAAGAGCTAAAATCACATTGAACATTGGCACGACCTACACTAATTTGAGGTAGCTAAGGGAGGCTACAAAATCATAGACTGATGGTGACCTGGCTTTGTTGCAATTTGACTTGTAAGTAATAATGGTTTTTTTTTTGTCCAACAGTGTGGATCTTTTTACCTTGTGGTGTATTTTAGCATTAGCTGGCTCATGTTTGTATTAGCTCATTGTCAGCACTATAGCTACAGCAGCAGGAATGTTAACAACAGTTGTAATTCTACTTTCAATCAGTTGGGCGGAGGAGCAGGAAACTCCTCAGTATCAGAGTTTTTTCTCAGAGGGCACCATCTGCAGCCAGATAAACGTATTGCACATTAAGCCCGTACTTCCATGATTCCGACTGGAAGCAAAGCCTCTTATTCGTGAACCAACACCTGCTATAGCACAGCAACAGAGCTAAAACACATTGTTTTACAATCATTCTTTTCACGTTATGTTGTTTTTTCATTAATATAACATACTATAATGTCCATAAGAAATGTCACTGACAGCATCACCCTAGACATATGCTCTGTGATTGACATTTGTACATAGGCGGCGGATGTCTAATGCTATTGGCTAATGCTGTGCAGCACTCAAGTCTAATTGCATGGGGTTGTACAGAATTGGGGGGGGGGGGGGTGGCTTAGCAACAAAAATTACTTCTTTCCCACATTATAACAAAGTAAGACTATCAATTTACAAATTTCTAAAAAATACAAATCAAACGTAATTCCTGAAACAGGGAAAACTCCAGATTGCTTCTTCAAGTAAAACAATTCCCAACTGGATTAAGAACAAAAAAGACTTCTAACCAGCCCAGGTAAATGAGAAGGTTTATTACAACTCACCTATTACATTTACTATTAAGTCTGATATGAAAACTGAGGACTGTATATAAGCTTCTGTCAGTAAGGCCTTTAAAAAAATAGGAAGAACTAAACTTGTCATTAGATGAATGCAAAGCATGTGCAGAGCACCTTCAAAGACAGTAGGAGATTAGGTGGTGCAGAGCAACACAAAATCCACATCCGAGGAGCTCTTTAATGAGCAGACATGAAAGGCTTTGGAAAAGCTGAGTAGTTGCTGCGATGGGATAATGAAGAGACAACAAAGAGAACAAAACACAACACGTGTTGATGAATAAGCACGCATGCCAGTGGCACGCAGGCTTTCAGAACTCTACGTGACTAGAGCTTACCGAGCTGTAGAGCATCCCCTCGCCATTCATGGCAATGTAGAAGCCACTTTTCACCCCTTGGATGGCCACCACTCTCAGACCCACAGGAATAAGATTAAACAGGGCTGCAAAGAGAGAGAGAGGGAAGCAAATATAGGGAGAAGAGAAAAACAGAGTTACAAAGAGGCAGAGACAAAAGAGAGACATCTAGGACAAAGGATAGAACATGACAACTGAGTTTCCACTTAACTCTTGTAAATACTACAGCCTCTGATCGGTGTTCTTTGACTATCCATCAGCAGTGGAGTGAACAGGACAGGAGTAATGGGAATGCTGACACATCTCACAGTAAAACATTGTAAGCTGTTTGCTTATGACAAATAACTTACAGAGGGACTCAAATAATTATTTAAAAAATGCATCTTGTGTGTCTTAGTCATAAAAGGGTCTGTACACTTTTCTCGGTGGTGTGGATTTGATAGAATCCTTATAATCACCCCTTCAACTCTTTCAATCAGAAACATAAAGTGATAAATGATTGGCTTCAGAAACAAAGTTTAAATGTAAAATGGCAAGATTCAGTATAACTTTCTGAACAACGATCCAAAAAAAGCCAGAAAATTGTTTCAGACTAGTTTTATCAGGAGGTCAGGTCAGCTGATTCCTCATATAAGTTTTGCCAATGGTGTAAATCAGGGATGTGGTCATGAATAAAATAAGAGCCAAACAAGATACATGAGAGAAAAGGACAGAATAACAATTCACCCAGCGTTTCTGGATTCATTCTTTAGTCTGAACGCTGACATTAATGGCGGAGGGTGGTGGCTGTAGGGACATTCTTTACCTGCTGCACACTCCCCTGTTCCACAGGAATGATTGCTTTGCAAGTGCTGGGACTATCCGATAAAACTGGCAAGGAAAAGCAGAGGCATGCCAACATGGGTCTGTCCTATGAGTGGATTCAATATCACTCAATACATATCGACATGGTGCTTTTGCCTGCCAATGCTTTAAACGTGCCCTCAGGCTGCTGAAACTGTTGATTCACACTGAGCACTTTACTTCTGCAGTTATGCATTCACCCTTGAAGCTTGTAAAGAAGCAGATTAGCACCTTGAGCTTTGCTTTATTTCTGGTGTTTTCAGCTTTCTTTCCCCTCCCTCCTAATGACTGGTGGTGTTAGAGGTACCATTCAAACATCTAATTGGCATGAAATAAGTAGAAGAAATGTGAAATATGAGATCACATTTGATTATTTAGCTATAATTTAGCATGTGCTCCCTGCTCTAATTTTTCAGTTGTAACAAAATACTGAATGGGCAGTGGTTGTCACTCTGCTGCCTTTTAAATATCCAGCATTTTTTTGTTAGTAGATGATGGATTTCATAATTACAGCAGCACTGACTGCTGTTAAGAGTATCTGATGACTATCCTGAAGGTGATTCTTCTTCTTTAATAATCTCGCCGTCAAAAGAGAAAGGTTGGACTGGTGCAGGGAGAGTTGGAGAGCTCTTTTGTTAAAGTGACAGACAAAACGGGTTCAGACACCAAAAAAAATAAAATAGGAAAGATAATCCTTGAAAAATGTAAATCTTCCAGTAGAGCAGTAATCTGCTTGAGGCAAACATGCAGTTGGGCAAAGGAATTAAACTGAATAAGAGGACAAGCATCACAACAGGAGCCCTGCAGGAAAGGTTTAAAGGGACACTTAGCTAAATGTGAAATGTGAACGGCAGTTTCACTATAGACAAGGACACTAATCTATTATAGTCAGTTCTGTTCTGTTCAGCTCTCTTCTGTTCAATTATATTAATATCTATTCAATATGTATCGATTTGAGTCAAGTTGATTCTATTCTATTCTATTCTGTGTCAGTGAGGTTATATTCTATTATGTTCTGTTTTATTTTATTCAATACAATTTAATTGAAGTCAATTTGGTTCTGTTCTGTTCTATTCTATTCTATTCTGTTGTGCTTTGTTCTGTTCTGTTCAATACAAATTGACTTGAGTCAATTTGGTTCGGTCATTTTCTATCCCAGTTTGTTCTGTTCTATTCCATCCATCCATCCATTGTCTGAACCCGCTTTGTCCACGAGGGGTGGGGTGTGTGTGTGTGTGTGTGTGTGTGTGTGTGTGTGGGGGGGGGGGGGCTGGTGCCTATCTCCAGCGATCAATGGACAATTGGGCGGGGTACACTCTGGACAGTGAGCCAGTCCATCGCAGGGCAACACAGAGACACACAGGAAAAACAATCACACACACACAAACACACCTAAGGACTGTTTGGACAGACCAATTAACCTAACAGTCATGTTTTTGGACTGTGGGAGGAAGCCGGAGTACCCGGAGAGAACCCACGCATGCACAGGGAGAATAAACGACAAGAGAAAACTCCATGGAGAAGGATTCCAGGCTGGGAAGTGAACCAAGGACCTTCTTGCTGCAAGGCAACAGCTCTAACCACTGCACCACTGCGCAGCCCCTGTTCTATTCCATTCAGTACAATTTGATTCGATTTGAGTCCATTTGGGTTTATTCTATTATATTCTGTTTTGATCTATTCTATTCTGTTTAATTCAATGCAATTGGATTTGTATCATTTTGTATCTGTTTTGTTCTAATCTGTTCTATTCTGTTTTGTTCTGTTTTATTCTATTCTATTCAGTGCAATAGGATTTGAGTCAATTTGGTTCTGTTCTCTTCTTTTCTATTCTATTAGATTCAATATGATTCAATTTAAATAAACTAGGTTCTGTTGAATTCTATTAGATTATGTTACCAGTATTTTTACTGGCCTATTCTATTCTATTCTATTCTATTGGATTAGAGTCGATTTGGTTCTGTTTTGTTCTATTCTGTTCTATTCTATTCTATTCTATTGGATTAGAGTGGATTTTGTTCTGTTTTGTTCTATTCTATTCTATTCTATTCTATTCTATTGGATTAGAGTCGATTTGGTTCTGTTTTGTTCTATTCTGTTCTATTCTATTCTATTCTATTGGATTAGAGTGGATTTTGTATCTGTTTTGTTCTAATCTGTTCTATTCTGTTTTGTTCTGTTTTATTCTATTCTATTCAGTGCAATAGGATTTGAGTCAATTTGGTTCTGTTCTCTTCTTTTCTATTCTATTAGATTCAATATGATTCAATTTAAATAAACTAGGTTCTGTTGAATTCTATTAGATTATGTTACCAGTATTTTTACTGGCCTATTCTATTCTATTCTATTCTATTGGATTAGAGTCGATTTGGTTCTGTTTTGTTCTATTCTGTTCTATTCTATTCTATTCTATTGGATTAGAGTGGATTTTGTTCTGTTTTGTTCTATTCTATTCTATTCAATATGGTTAGATTCAAGTCAACTCAAATATTTTTGGTTCTTTTCTATTCAATACAATTAGATTTTAGTCAATTTGGCTCTGTTCTGCTCTATTCTTTTCTATTTTATTACATTCACTACAACTTGATTTAAATCAACTAGGTTACGTTGCATTCTATTATATTCAATTCTGTTCTGTTCCATTCTGTTCTGCTGAAATGATAAAATTATGGTCACTTTGGTTTTGTTTTTTGTATGTGATTTGATCATCAGATACTCTTCCTTTGATGTTTTTGTTGCCCTTTGATGTTTCACTTTAAATGTTTTTATTTTCCTTTTGATATGTTTCCTTTTTTCTCTTTTTAATGTATGTTTCATGTTCGATGTGTTTTAACAATATTCTTTTTTTTCTTGTTCTTGAATTATTTCTGTTTCCCTCTGATGTGTCTCTATTTATAGAATGTATAACAAAACAACCTGACAATCAGTTTTGTCTAATCCACTAAACTTTAATGTAGTTTGTACTCTCGTACTTAAACATTAAAGTAGAAGGTGGATTTTTAGCTCATAAAACTTCCATCTGTCATCAAAACCCAGATTAAGAGAGACAAGAGAAAAATGAGTCTTAAGTCCCAGCAGTGTCTGGTAATTACTGTATGCAATCAACTGATGGCAATCAAATTAATAACATTTTTAATCTGAACACAGCTGTTCTTTAGACTAATCATGTTGTAGAGTTATTGCAGCCAATAAACTAAATGTGGTTTCTAGCTATGGAATTTTAGTCTAAATGCTGAAACTCTTTATGTTTTATCAACTCTCCTTAGTTTAAAAAAAGTATAAAACCCAAACTATTTTTTCAAGTCACATAAACTAAAATGAAAAAAAAAAATCCTTAAGAAATCATTTGTGTAGAAATCTGAAGCATTCATTCCCAGTTTAGTACCAATTAATATTATTAACCTTAATACAGTAGCATATATTCATTACCACTTAGTGGCTTGAAGCCAAAAAGGACTCTGTGGTTGTGCTTTCTCAGCAGAATATTTCAGCTTTTCAACCCCAAACTTCCTCGAAAACAGACCGTCAATTCAAATGTACAAGTCTGCCTGACAGGAGAAATGATCATCCATCCAGCACTCAGCTGCACTGTGAGTGGGAGTGGGTGGACTCTGTTTGTCAGTATAAACTGTTTTATGCTCTTCTCAGCACATTTATTCATCGAGGAAATATGGCAACTAATCAAAAATAGAATTGTGTGTAACCTGAGCTCGTGTTTCACCTATATGTGGGCAGAATCATCACGCTTTTCTGTTCCATTCATTTCACTGATGCATCGCCTCAAAATAAATTACTGGATTGCATCTGACACTGCTGAGTGGATGCTGCAGGTCAGGAGGTGGCATGGTTCAAGGGTGGGGGTAATCTATTATTCTAATAATCCACCCAGGCAATCAATAGTCCAGTATTGGACCTGCATACTTAATCTCCCTCCTCCATTTGCCCTCTTAATTACGCTCCCATTTTCTTTTGCTTTTTGCATCTCTGTTTTCTCCTTAAAACACTTAAGATTTCTCTCAGAGCACCTTCATGTTTCTGCTGCGCCCTCGGACTGTCTCTGAGCTCGAGGCTTTTCATATAGCGAATTATTCATTGAGCACAAATGAAGAAGATGGTATTTTTAGTTTGCTTCAGTTCAATTATTCACTGCACTCCTGGGCCAGTGGGAATGCTTAACTGAAGGATTACCTTGAGGTGGGGAAACCCTCCAACACTAAATAAATCCGCCATGACTTTGACAGCATAACAAATGTATGTATCATTTTAAAAATAGTGCAATTAAAAGTGTGTGAGGTGCACAGATATAGTGTATTGGGTCAACAGAGCTGATGCACTTCATTATGGAGGCTTTTCCTTGATGCTGTAAGTAACTGAACTCATTTCTCATCATAAGAAGTGACGTTTGACAGGGAGAGGTCGTTTGTTTTGCTGTGTGACTGCAAACATCTTGCAGCTTTGGCTGCAGCTTCCTTAAGGACTGGCAGGATTTTTTAGAGCAGAAACACCGTGATTGGTTTCCTGACAGGCTTGGATCCAGATGGGGAACATCATCATCTCTTTGATGACCATCCTGTGCAGATATACATCTCTGCTTTGATACTTCATTGGAAAGGTTCTGAAAGAGTTTATTTCAATGTATAGAGTTCATACTGTGCTCAAATAATTTTTTCCCTATTTCTATTCTCATGAGAGAATAGTAGATCACTATTCAACAAGCAGTTTTTTGTTACATTGACAGAAAGGCTTGAAGGTGGCCACAGAGGTTTTCAAGAAGATTTTATTTTTTTGCATCATCCAACATTATTCAGTAAACACAGCAGAACATGTTTAATTATAACTAAATTAATCTAATTAATCAAAGGTTTTGTAATTAATTAATCTGATTAACCACATTTTGATCATTCAAGACAATTTGCACCCAAGCAATTTTGGGGGGTTCGAAATAATGTTGAGGCACAGATGGCATACCCACACTTTACTGAGTATATTTCTGTAAGCACAATGTCTATTTGACTGATTTGGTCTAATTATAAAATTAACCATTGTGGGATTTGTTGGGATGTGTAAAAATTAGTAGATGTGTTTAGGGCTGAAATGAATCATCGAATGATTCGAATGGTTCAACTCATTAAATTCCTCGATTCATTTTTTACTGATTCGAAGCTTCGTTAAATGTGCGCTCCCCAGTCTGAACTCATTTTACTGGAGCACATGTGGTAATCTAGGTGCTGTGGAGGAAAATCGAGAAACCAGCAAAGACAGAAACCATTGTAAAAAGCAGACGTGGTCCAAAGTTTGAGATCAAGAGTTAAAATGCGAGCAGAATTGCTAATGCTAAGCTATCGGGCAGCATTCTCACAAGCAAGTGTGGTTCAGAAAAAACATGACAGTTGTGAACGGCTAAAAACGGAAGATAAATCCCCATCATCCCATTTATTTATGGATCTCTGCAGCGGTGTGGGGCAGAGCCTCTGCAGCTAACGTCTGGTTTATGCTACGAGTCCACTCCATCTACCGCAGGCCGTTGTAGCATATAATTCACAAAAACTTTTATGTTTCAATACAATTTGGACTAGATTATGTTGCCAACCCAAACATAATAAAATAAATATACCACAAGTTCATTGTTACACGTAGAAATTAAATGTTAGCATTTATAGTAGCTATTGAACATGTTAATGAAAGAATTAAATTCTACTCATTATATGTGAACATATTGAATATGCTATTTTGACTAGGATGAGGTCAATACAAACCTAAATTGTGAAAGAAATGTAAGTCAAATGTTGTTCCATAAAATGTTTATTAAATATGAATATCAGCTGGGACTGAGGGAACTAGACAACACCAATTTATTATATATTATTTAGCATTTTATAATTTTTATTCTCATGTTTTTTGTAGCAGACCATAATCTCATTTCACTTGAAACATCATCAAATAGAATACTCGATTAATCGATGGAAGATTCGGTAGAATACTCGAAAACTAAAATATTCTATAGCTGCAGCCCTAGATGTGTTGAAGTGCAAATGGACATGGAACATTGTAAATGTTGTGTACTGAACTGAATACTAGGAGGCAGAAGAGCACAGCTAATATATTTATAGAGGTGTAGTGTAGAGGTCAGAGGAAGTTCTGCTGAGGGTTACAAGATAAAGTCAGTTGGATAAATTTACCACCTGCCTGCTTTCTACCAACTAGAAAACATTAGAATAAAAAAGTTTCTACTTTTCTCTGTCAGTTTTTTTTTTTTTTTTTTCATGAAGAGCGATTTGTCATGATTCACCTAATTGTAGTTAAGTTGTGTTTGGAGCATGTAAAAAGGGTTTATATGGTCCAAGGGAGTAGGAACGAGTTTAATATTGGGGGGACACATTTTGGAAATCTAACAAATCTGTTGTAGGTCAATATATAGGTCAACTTCACTGAAAAAATACATTTAATGATTACTTCTGATTCTAACGTGTCACTGAGTGCTTCATGCAGGCTGAACATGAACATAGTCTCCTACCGCTATCTCCTGCATTAGCTTCTGATAGAAAATCTGATAGACGGTGAAACTCTAGGATTAGAAAAGTCTGACAGTTATGACTCTGGGCGTAAGGCAAAACCCAGAAAGACAAGAAAATAACTTTTATAGCCCAGTTCACTAACATTCTGGTTTTTTTTTTGTTTGTTTTTTTTTTTTTTGATCGGGGACCCATGAGCCAGCCAGAAGGGGAGCAGACTTAGGCTCCCCATCAGCAAGATCCAGGTGATTACCGGCCAACGTGGACGTTTTAATTATAAAAAAGCTGTTTATGTGTCAGTACTGTTTTATTTTTATTTAATAATATGAATGTAGGATATATTATCTTATTCATATGGGTACAGATGTGTAAACAGATTTAATACAAGACTAAAACTGTGAATATTCAGTCTGAATTGATCTGACTGATCAGAATGTTTTAAAATACATCAGCCAACAACGCTGACCAACAATCAGAAAAATCTGTTTGCTTCTGACAGAATGAAAAAAGAAATAATTCACTTACAACAACAGCTGGAACTACATTAATTTTCAGATGGACAAAAGAAAAAAAAACAGTGGCCAAAATTGCAGTCTAAATGCACCAGAATGCAGAGTTTAACACTTATTTTTCTAATATTTCTAAGGAAGCGTGTACAGAATGTAATTTATTCTTAAACCGTACTGCCCAGCCCTACTTGTTATGGGATTACATATTTTTAACTGTGTTTACTTATTATTCCATTCAAATCTTCTTCTCATCAGCAACCTAAAACCATCTCATTCTTCACTGTAGCACCTACCTGCACCTCAGCAGGTCTGGTTCTCCCTGTCTCACCCTCAGCAGGTCTGGCTCTCCCTGTCTCACCCTCAGCAGGTCTGGCTCTCCCTGTCTCACCCTCAACTGGTTCCTGCTGAACTTCATCTGATCTCTAATATAAAAACAGTGGACAGGAATAAGGAGTAAAAAATACTATTGGACGACTAGTGCAACATTAAAATCATGGCTGTTATAGTATTATTTAGTCGTGCTCACTTGTTATCATGCTCGAATCTTCCTCTCATCATCAACCATCTAAAATCTCACTCCACTGTAGCACCTACCTGCACCTCAGCAGGGGGGGGGGGGGGGACAAATGCGCACTTGTCCAATATTGGAGGGGACACTCAGATTAAAAGAAGAATGCACAAGTTCTTCTAAATTTGCACGGAGAAAGGTCATTTTATGTAAAAGCAAACCAAGAACAGACATAAACCATTTAAGTAGCTATTTGGCACAGATAAATCTCTGCAATTGCATAACCATGATGCAGGAAAAGGGGCTTTCTCTCTTGTGAAAATGAATAAATAATTATCTCTAAAACTGCCTTTTAGTGGAGAAAATTAGTTTTAGATAAGGTGCCTGTCTTAAAACTGATTTTGGAGATTCCTGGCGCCGACCTACATGGCATCCATTACATAAGAATGATGATTAGCTGTACTGAATGTGGTGTAAAGTTATATAACAACTGACTCACAGCTGCTAAAGGTTTTAAACTGGAAGCTGCAGCTTCCATGATGCGCTCCACTCACTGTTGTCGCTGTTCTCGTCCTTGCTGCCATCGATGGTTCCATCCGGCTGCATCTGCAGGTAGAAACCCTGCTGGCTGAAAAGTCGTGTCACGATGCCTTTCAGCTGTGGCTCTGAAATGCACACACACACAAAGAAGCATGCCATCCATCGGCAATTCCCCAGCCCCACATAAAACATGTCAGAAAAATGTTCAAATTTTCAAGATTAAAACAAACTATCTTCCTGATAAACCAGCTTTTTTGCTCAAAGATGCTTGTTGAAATCATCACAGTGAAGGATAACGAAAAGGAAAAGAATTTTGTATTATTTATTACAACAAAGTGTGCTTGCTGTGGCAGCTGGGGTGTGTAGGAATACCAATTATCTTTCTTACATAAACCAATAAATTTGGTTTCGTCCCTTAAAAGGTGATGTTTTAATTACCAGATATATTAAAGAGATGAACCTTTTAGGATTTAATCAATGTTAAAGCCTCATTATCTTTCCAAGGTGTCACCTGGTGAATGAATGAATGATAGTTAACCATTTTTAAAACCAATCCTGTTCTTCTGTAACAATCCAGCCTCCACAGCAGCCAAAACATAAAATAACACATTAGACATTTTTTTGAACGTTTGCTTTACCCACTCGAGCTGTCGGATATAAATAATACAGTGAAAGGTCTGTAATGAATTATTTTCTGCACGATGTAATATCATAAAAGGGTTTAATGGCTGTATGACTTGCAGGCCTTTAAGTGCACAATAACAGAAAATCGATGAGCATGTTGTTATGTGATTGGGTTTTTTTTATATTTCATTTGGAAATGTTTCATATTATTTGAGGCAATTGCTATTTTTTTTTTTTGTTTACAAAATATATTTTTGTGGGTTTTTCATTTAAGGAAGCTAGACTGAAGTTTTCCTATGCCCCTTTTTTAATGATAACCCTGAAGCAACCTGCATCTTTGAAGGGTAGGACAGCTGGCAAACGGCCACAGGGCTGCTCCAGGTCATTTGAAGTGTGAAGCAGGTGGAAACAGAAATCAGCTAAAGGCAAAAGAAGCACCCCCTGTAAATAACTGGGTAAATACATGCATAAAAAATACTTTTATCTGACAAAAAAATACATCTTTGCAGTCATTTAATCATTAAATCTTTTGAATTTATGTGGAAGTAAATAACAGAGCTGGATGGTGCAATAAACCAGGCGTGTGGCTTTCCACAAGGTAGTCGTGGAACTATAGGTGAATCTCAAAAACTTAGAATATCGTGCATTTATGTCAGTAATTCAACTGACATAATTTTTTAAGTGAAACTAATATGTGAGATAGACTCATTAAATACAAAGCAAGATAATTCAAACCTTTATTTGTTATAATTCTTATGATTATAGCTTACAACTTAAGAGCATTATTGTCTCTTTGATGACCATTCTGTGAAGATTTACATCTCTGCTTTCATACTTCATGGGAAAGGTTTTACAAAGAGCCTGTTTCCAAATAAAAAGTTCCTAATGATTTTTTATTATTATTTCTATTCTTGTGAGACAATAGTAAATCACTATTCACAAAGATTATTTGTTACATTGACATGAAGGCTTGAAAGGGGGCCAGACATTTTTATTGTTCTGCAACTTGGAACCGTATGCAGTAAACACAGCAGAACACATTTAATTATAACTAGGGATGGGACTAAATAAATTAATCTAATTAATCAAAGCCTTTGTATTTAATTAATCTTGATTAATCGCATTTTAATCGTTCAAGACAATTTGCCCCCAAGCATTTCTGATAAAATGTAAGAAAATTTGAATAATGTGAAAAGGTTCAATGTTGTAGTTCACGTTTCACAATCTAATCAGCAATTTAATCCAGAATACCCGATAAGGGTTCTTGAACCTTTAGATGGTCTCTCTGACTAAACTGAATTACTGAAATAAATGGACTTTTGCACCATATTCTAATTTACAACTGTATTTCTGGAAAATACTTTAAAATCAATTAAACTTTTTCAGAGCTGGACACTGAGAATAAACATTATTTTTGCGAGAGCCATTGTGAATTGTGTTATTCTAATCCATCACCTGCCAACATGAGTAAACTTGGCATTTTGTCACCGTTTAACGAATTTCATTTATCTAAATAAACTGCAAACGATGGCTCTGAATGTGTATGTGCTCTGATAAATGATGAATGTGATGGGAGGGGATGTGTCGGAGCCAAACTGTCCTCCAAGGTCAAAACAAGAGTTGGAGGACACACAATTCATTCCAGCCCAGCCAGTCACAATGCATTCCAAATGATGTAGCAAAAAGCAACATTCTGAATCTCGCTATCTTGGAAGAGAAAGACAGTTTCAGCCAGAACTTAATACAGTGATAACAGATGGAATTTGCTCGAAAGCTGGTGGCTTCAGTAATTACAAGTTCATGAGATTATTTTGTACTGTAAAAAACTACAAAGTGAATGGAGAAGGGAGCAAGTAGAGAGGGAGCTGAGTAGTGACCAACAGCAGGAGTGAGTTCATCCTGACCATCAATTCCCAACTCACCTACCCCTGGGTAAGGCCCATCAATTCCTAGGACAGGCTCTTCATCAGTCATCATGGGCAGGTTGAGGAGAATGAGCATGTGTGTGTTTTATGTGTGTGTGTGTGTAAGCACATGGGACTGTACACACCAGTAAATCACACGTGATAACTACAATTCCATAAATTAAAGCCCCGGGGCTATTGCTGACAGCTCATCGGTTCAGGCCATTAAGCAGAGAGCATGTTCTCCGTGTGTGTGTGTGTGTGTGCGTGCATGCGTGTGTGTGTGTGTGTGTGTGTGTGTGTGTGTGTGTGTGTGTGTGTGTGTGTGTGTGTGTGTGTGTGTGTGTGTGTGTGTGTGTGTGTGGGTAAAAGCAGATATTTCCTGTTAATATCTATTGTGTTTGCCTATAAAAAACGTCTTTCAATGACAGCAAACTCAAGATCATTCCACGAGAGTATGGACCATTAAAAAGACAATAGATTTACGTCATACCGGTACAGGAAGGACAAAAACATTCAGGTACACTGACAAATGGCATCATGATTATGAAATGGTGAATGTTCACCTGTTCTGATGTGGTGTTCGATAAGGAGAGACTCATCAATGCACACCAATAGACGCTACAGAAACAGCTTGTGCTTTGGCTTACACACCGCTAATCAGCACATCTTTACAGACACAGAACGAGGAACAAGGATAAAGATGATCCGACGCTGACTGACAGAGAAAATGAAACTAAAAGGAAATGAAAGGAGGCAGATAGAGAGCCACAGACGACTGGTGTTGTAGGAAAGCTTTAGGTTTTAGAGACGAAATAGGTGAGAAAATAAGCTCAAAAAGTCGAAGAAGAGGTCACACAGAAGGAGGAGGAATGAAAGACGGAGGAGATCAGCGAGGGAGAGGGTCGTCAGCTGTCACACGGGTGTTGAGCCCTTTCTTGACTCCCAATCCACCCCACCCCCACCCCCCATACCCCCCTCCCTGGCCGAGGAGGTTGTCGACATGGGCGCGAGATGGGGTGGAGACGAGGAGAAACACAGCACACACAGATGGAGGCTGAGCTACTGACCTAGCCTGCAGCCCTTATGGGACACCTGTGGAGGTTTCAAGGGTGCATCTTACGGAGGAGGGGTGGGAGGATAGAAGGAAAAACAAGAGTTTTTTTAAACAGGCAGAATTCATCAATTCTCCAGTTTATTGGCTGTTTAAAGGCAAACATATGGCATCAGTGCACGTGTAAGCATAACGAAAAAGAGGACACACACTCTGCCCCCACTGAGAGGAAAATACCTACCTGCTCCAAACAATCTCCAGTAATTTGCAATGCTTTGTTTAAATTCAAGACATTTGTAGATATTTTGGCAGAGATTGTTGGAGGGTGCTGGGGTTTGGGTCTGCCTCACATGCCTGACAGGGAGACTGTTGTCCTCCAGTTCCTGCATTAAAAATCGATGTCCTCCTGCCTCGTGCCTCATCAGCCTGTCTGCGGGACACTGGGTGGACCTGGCTGTCATTCATCACACAACAGAACTATCGGGATGGAGGGGAGAGAGTTGATCGGTGCACCGGGGGCCAAAATCAGAACAATAAAGACCCAAAAATAACATGACTGTGAAAGTTTAGTGAATGAGTGTCAATTCAGTTGGTTTGCTGCAGCAAAGCCACATTTCTGCAATAAACATTTACCATTAAAACATTTTATCTCAAAAGAGCCTTGGTGCACTGCGGTGCAACTTATCTACTTTCTGATTCCCTTTATCTTGTACTGTATTTGGCCATTTATGGCAGGTTTATTCTGAGTATTCAGTTTGTATTTGGGGACATGAGGGTGCAGGGGCATGAGGGTGCAGGGGCATGATTGGAAAGGGGTGGCTATTAGAATAGGATCAAAAGAGAAAAGAGGGGCATGATATTTTTCAAGATAATTGTTTATTATCAGAGTTCTGCTAATGTCTAAAGGGGATAACGTCATAGAGCATTGCTTATGCAGGCAGCTCCTGTTCAATATGGGAGGGGGGAATCTTGAGTCGTGCAGTGCACCGACACACATTAAGGGAACCAAATGAAACAGGTGGATTTTTTTCCTCCCACCACGGAGAAAATCTACCCTCTTCTTCCCTCTGTTCAGATTGAAGCCCTTGACTGCAGTGTAATGTTTCTGCTGCTTCAAAGAGGGGCGGGGTGCGCAGGAGGGCTGGGTGGGTGGGTGAATGGAGGTGGGGAGTGTTTTTTTTTCCTACACACACAAATAACACACATTCGTGGAAGAAAAATCTGCCTCACTGACCTGGCCGCCGCCGAACGGGTCGTTTCTTGCCGCTGCAGAAGCGGACTTTGCTGAAGACCCCCAAGAAATGCCTCTCGCAGAGAGAGCGGGGGTCCTTGCTGGGGCTGGGGCGCCGTTTGGAAGTGGAGACCCGGTCACTGTTGGACTCCCTGGCCTGGCGTTTCTGCCGGATCAGGGAGCTGGCGATCGCAGCCATCTCCCCGAACCGAGTCTAACAAAAACAAAATAAATTATAATAATGAAAAAAAACTCTAGTTCGGCAGTGGTCGGATCCAGATGCAAACAAATGCGAGACAAAATATTGTGTAATTTGGTCCACGGTTGTTTTAACTAAACGTCATCCTGTGAGTCCCGCGCATCTTTGCACGTCAGGCATCCTCTGGAGGAAACAGCAGCATGGAGTCTGCTCCGAGTTCGGATGGCACTCGGGACTTTGAAGCAGCTGCTGTGAGACGAATTTATGGCCAAGGCCACCGGGGCCGAGATGTCACTCGTGAAAACATGCAACAGTGTTTGTGAGCTGCGTTGTCATTGGAGATGCTCAGGTGCTCCAGGTGAACGGCGGTGCGTCTGCACAGCAGTCCGCCCTGCTGGCTCCCGTTTGATTCACGCCAGCTCGAATAAACGGGCTCCTGCGTGTGAGTAGACAAAACGAGGCGATACCCCAACTTCTCCTGCTCCTCACATCATCATGCGCATCGGTCAGCGACACCGTCCCGCTTGTCCTGGATGCGGAGCAGCTCTGACAGATCTCTGAGCCCCACTGTTCGGTTACGTCGATGGCAACCTCTAAATGCAGTCTTGGAGGGAGAGAAAAATGGAAGCAGCGGCTTCACTCTGCAAGGATGCTGCAGAGCTGGAACCCAAGCCAGCGGGGAGTGATTAAGAGTCCAAAAATGCAACAAATAGTTGAGGCGAACGCGCACGCTCAAGTGCTTTTATAGCGCACAAATAATGAAGGAGTCTCAACGCCAGCTCGTGCAGAATGAGCGCTGTGTCGGTGCGTTACATCCCCGACGACGAGAGGGAGTCCACAGCCTCCCCCTTCTGTCTCCGTCTCCCTCTCTCCCACCTCTCTCTCTCCCTCTCCGACTCTTTTAACGCAATCATACGTGATTGAGGTTCGTATTAGGATTTCTCCCGGGGGATGTGCGGGGATAAATGCATCATCTGCTAATGGAAGGTTGCGAACGTAAATCAGATCAAAAACGAAAAAAAATAAGTCAAAAGGCTCTTTTTGCTTAACTGACCATTTATTATTTATTTATTTATTTATTTATCTATTTATTTATTTATTTATTTATTTATTTATTTGTTTGTTTGTTTTTACTGTAGATCTGCAATAATTAGCTAAATTGAATCCTACTCATTACTGTACCTTTCCCTTCAGAGCTTATGCTTACGTGACACAAGAGCACGTTTTATTTTGAAAAACCTTCTGGCCTCCAACCCCCCTACGCTTATTAAGGGACTAAAAGATGACCTGCAACAGGTTTCATCCAAAAGAATAGCCAACTGAGGATTTACACAGTGATGCAACACAGAAAAATGGCATGATGTGAAGAGAACAAGTGCATTACGAAAAGATATTAACTATTAAAGAAACATCACCAAAGATGTTCAACCTTTCATGTAAAATGCTGTATTGTACAAAACTACAACCACCAGCTTAATCATGCATGCTAAATCACAGCTGCAAAATCATTTTTAAAAAGTGTCCTCTTAGTTTTTTTATTGCTTTTTTTTTGCAGGACACTAGAAGAAGGAAACACAAGTGTTCAGCAAACCTTTCTCGACCCTCATGATGAAACAGCATGAAACATTTAGACAGCCTGGTTTGACTGAGCCAAATCTGCTGTTCCAGCAAAACCAGAAGGAGATGTTTTCTGACCTATGTACGCGAGGGTCTGAATGTAAATAGCTGCATCCCTAGTTGGTGTTTTTCATGGCCGCACGTGTGCACTGGTGAATGAGGAGCTGAACAGTAAGGAGGAAGGAGGAAAGAAAATTATATTCAGGTGAAACTCGAAAAGTTAGAAAACCGTGCAAAAGTTAATTTAATTGAACTTAGAAGGTGAAACTAATTGATGAGATGGACTTATTACAAGCAGAATGAGATGATTCCAACATTTGTTTGCTTGTGATGATTATGGTTTGTGGAAATGTTTAATATTCTACGCGCAAAATGTCACAATCTCAGCTTATGAATCCCAAACAAATGCAAAGGGTTCCTGAGCCTTTAGATCAGGGCTATTCAATTCCGAGCCTCGAGAGTCGGTATCCAGCATATTTTAGTGGTTTCTCTGGTCCAACACACTTAATTCAGTGGTTGAATCGCCTGTACAGCAGCTCATCAGGCTTTACAGAAGCCTGTTAATCACCTACTAATTGAAATCAGGTGTATTGAAGCAGGGTTAAAACCAAAACGTGCTGGATACCGGCCCTCAAGGCCTGGAATTGAAAATGGTCTCTCAGTCTGGTTCATTAATCCATCCATTCATTTTCTTCCACTTATCCAGGGTTGGGTCACAGGGCAGCAGCCTAAGCAGAGAGTCCCAGACTTCCCTCTCCCCATTCACTTGGGTCAGCTACTCTGTGGGAATCCCAAGGCGTTCCCTTACTAACTGAGAAATATATAGACCCTCCAGCATGTCCTGGGTCTTTCCTTTTTGTCTCCTCCCAGTTGGATGTGCCTGCAAAACTTCACCAGGGAGGCATCTGGGAAGCATCCTAACCAGATGCCCGAGCCCTTAACTGGCTCCTCTTGATGTGGAGGAGCAGCAAATCTACTCCAAGCCCCTCCTGGGTGACCAAACTTCTCACCCAAGAGCCCAGACACCCTGTGGAGAAAATTCATTTTGGCTTTTGGCTTTTTGTATTCACAATCTCGTTCTACTAGTCACTACCCAAAGCTCGTGACCAAACTTAGATCGACTGGTAAATTGAGAGTTTTGCCTTCCAGCTCAGCTCTCAAATGCTTACATCACTGCAAGCAAAGCATCATTCTACTTGATGGTCTTGCACTCCATTGTTCCCTCACTCGTGAACAAGATCCTGAGATACTTAAACTCCTTCACTTCCCTGACCGGGAGAAGACACCCTTTTCTGACTCAAGACCATGTTCTCAAATTTAGAGGAGCTGATTCAGTTGCTGAAATAACAAACTTTTGCACAATATTCACATTTTTCGAGTTTCACCTGTACATTTAAAATTCTGTATTAGCATAAGTCAGACACCAAAACAAAAATGTCAGAGGTTTTATGCTGGTTTTTTTTGGCAAGCGGTAAATCTGTCACTAAGAATGTCACAAATAATCCCAGTAAGCAGCCCTCATTGTCCCCAGCTTTAAGCAGAAATGTGCCACACACATCTCAGATAAAGCAGATAAGCAATAACCTTGTAGTGTTTGAAAGCAAACAGACACAAAGAATAATCTTTGTCAGTAAAAGATAAAGTGTTTCTTAATAGGGATCTGCCAAGTCTCCTAATTCTTTCAAGGACAATTATGTGTTCACTTTTTTTCTGCAGAATTGCAAGGAACAAAACAACCCTGCAAAAATTGACTTCAGAAAAATAAACTTTTTTAAGTTACTTGAAATCATCTTGTTAAGTTTTAAACTGATGATGTGTGAACCTGCCAAAATAAACCCTGGTTGTGCCTCTCTGCCTGTGACTTTCTTTATGTCTGCTGCCATCTTGTGGTGAATAAACAGAATGTGAGGAGGCCAGATAAAGAAACAGAAGCTGAAGTTCCCACACAGAGAAGTTTATCACTTCTCAGTGTCCTTGAGA